>NW_004524773.1:1510962-1549475 GCF_000260255.1 Octodon degus | reverse complement strand
AGCCTCCCAAGTATCTGGGATTAGAGGTATGTACCTCAGTCCCTGGCTTCTCAATCCCTTTAGGTAGAGAAGTCTGCCATATCTCTATTCCCAGCACCAACAGGGCCCAGATAACAATAAACATGGCTCCTAACTTATTGAGGGCTCCAGGTGGCATCTTAGACACAATTTCCTTGAACAGGAGGCATCTTAGACACAATTTCTCATTTAATCTTCCCACTAGGCTTGTCAGAGATGCACGAATAGGCTTATTTTTTTTGGTTTAAGGAAATAAATGCACAGACACCAGGCAGTGGAAGTGAGAAAACCAGAGAGAGAAAGAGAGAGAGAGACAGACAGAGACAGAGACAGAGACAGAGACAGAGACAGAGACAGAGACAGAGACAGAGACAGACAGACGGACGCAGACTCACAGAGACCCAGAGAGAGACAGAGAGGTATTAATGTCTCATTCCAAAGGTCTGAGCCCTTCAGCAATTTGTGATAGCTCGGATGTTTGTTGAATGACTAAATGAATTGCATATGTTCAGATGGCTATAAGATCTATTTTACCTTCAGAAGCTCTTTGAGGACTGAGCCTTAGGTGTAGTGCCAGTTGGTCTTCCCAGTGTCAAGAGCTAAACGTCTGTCCTGAAGTCAAGGCAATGCCCAGTTGCCTTCTGCATAAAACCTTTAGCCTGGTCATTCATAATAATAACATTTATATATTCCTTCACAGTTACAAAGAATTCATCTTAGTGCATGCCAATCATATGCCAAGCCTGCTTTTAGGAATACTAAACTTGCACGGGGCCAGGGGTTTGATCCCTGGGGCCTGCTGTGCTGGCCCTGCCCCGGGGGTGTGCTAAGACGGCAATTGAGACTGGGCATGGTGGCGTGCACACCTGTAATCCCAGTACTTGGGAGGCTGTAAACAGGTGGATCACTACAAGTCCAATCTAATAGTGAGACCCTAAATACCAAGGAGACCCTTCCCTAAAAAAAACACACACAAACGCACACAAAAATACTAAACTGAAAAAGAATCTGTCCTTGGAAAAATGTATGCTCTAGTGTACTTTCTTTCTTTTCTGTTTTGAGACAAGACCTCTTGTATTTCAGGCTGGCCTTGAACTCACAGTGATCCTCCTGTGTCAGCCTCCCAAGTGCATGCACCACCACACCCAGCTATTTTTTCTTTTTTTAATTTAATTTTTTTATTACTAGTTTGTAGTGCATAATGCTTACATCTAGTGTGTGGAGTTTGTGCACATACTTAACACATCTTAGTTCTTTCTGTCTGCTTCCCCTCCCTCCAGTTCTTGTTCCCCTTCCCATTTGAAAAAGATCTCCCTGCTTTCTATGATCCATTCTTATTCATACTTCAGGTTTCACATACAAGAGAAAACACATGATATTTAAACTCGTGTATCTGATTTCTTTCACTTAATATTATGGCCTTGAGGTACATCCATTTACTTACGAATACTTCAAGCTTATCCTGCTTTTTTTAAAAATTTATTTGTTTATTTATTTATGTATGTGTGTGTGTATGTGTGTGTGTGTGTGGCCAGCTCAGCCCACCAGGGGGCGGGGCTGGCTGGCATGTGGTGCTGGGGATTGAACCGTGGTCCCTGTGCTTTGCTTAGCTTAGCTTGTTCTAAGTAGGTGCTTTAGACCACTGAGCCATCTCACCAGCCCCTTATCCTGCTTTTTAGCAGGCTAATGTTCCACAGTGTAAAAATACCCCATGTCCCTCATCCACTCCTCTGCTGGCTGTTTCCAGGATTTAGTTCTTCTGAGTTGTGCTGCTGTGCATTCATCAAGGTAATGCGATAACCTTAGCTCTCTTAGGGAGGTTCCTAGAAGAGGAATAGCTGTGTCGGATGGCATTCTGAGGACTCTCCATACTGCTCTTCGTAGTGGTTGTTCCAGGTTACATTCCCACCAACAGTGTATAAGATTTTCCCCTATAGCCTTACCAACATTTGTTATTGTTTGATTTCTTTCTTTCTTTCTTTTTTTTAGGTGTGTGTGTGTGTGTGTGTGTGTGTGTGTGTGTGTGTGTGTAGGGTCTCACTATGCTGTTCGGACTCATAGTGATCCTCCTGATTTCTGCCTCCCTACTGCTGGGATTACAGACATGCACCAGACTCCATTGCTGGCTCAGCATACCGGACGGCGGGGCCAGAGCGGCATGCAGTGCCAGGGATCGAATCCTGGCCTCTGTGCTTACCTAAACAAGCACTTAGTCCGCTGAGCTATCTTGCTTTAGTCCGCTGAGCTATCTTGCTGGCCCTTTATTTGATTTCTTAATTATAGCTGTTCTTTTCTGCAGTAAGATGGTATTCTAGTTTCTTATTTAATCCCTGACCATGTGATAAAGGCAATCTCATTCAGACTGACTGAATTGCCTCCCCCCTACAGTATTTACCTTTACTTCTGAAGGTAAATCCCAGGCCTTCACACTATGCTACATCCCCAGCCTGTTTTTATTTAAAATAGGGTCTTACTAAGTTGCCCAGGCTTAGTTTGAGCTTGTAACCCTTCTGCCTCAGCCTCCCCGAGTGCTGGGATTCAGGTGTGCACCACAGTGCCTGCCTTCAACTACGCACTTAGTAGCTAAGTAGTGTATCAGATGCACTCTGCTAGGCAGTTTCACACACTCATTTGTTTAGTCCTAACAATAATACTCTGAGCCTAACCAAATATCCTCATTCCCACTGTACAGATGAGAAAATCAAGGCCTGGCAAAGTCAGTGACACAGTTCTTGACACAGTCAGAAATGGCAGATAGGATCCACGTCCTTCAGAGCTTGTGTTCGCTTGCCTGTGTCACATGCATTTCTTAGATCACTTAGTTAGATGACAGCCTCCTGTTGTAGGTCATGCTGAGTCACATCAGTGAGCATCTGGATGCATCATATTTTATAGAAATTTCACCTATGACCCCTCAGAAGTCAGAAGACCCTATTTCCTGGCTTAGGGTTGGAAGATTATTACTACTCTGATTCACAGAATATTTACTGGTGTTTTTCCTTTACCTTTTCACTTGGTTAATTCCTAAATGCTGCTTCTTCAGAGAGGCCTAATTCTGGAATCCCCTGTTGTATACTTTTATTCATTTCTTTAAAAAGTATTTATTTTTTGGATACAGGGTCTCGCTATGCAGTTTGGGCTGGCCCTGTGCTTCTGGGACCAACATGGCATGCAGTACCAGGGATCGAACTCCAGAACTTGTGCCTGCCAGGCAGGCATTTATGCTGCCTAGCTATCTCCCCAACCCCTTTAAAAAAATCTTTAAATTTATTTTTGTATTTTTGGAGACAGGGTCTCATTATGTGATTCAAGCTGGCCTTGTGCTCACTTTTTGTAGCCCCAAGGCCAAGTCTCGAACCTGCAGAGATCCTCCTGTCTCAACCTCTCGAGTGTTTACAGGCGTGCACCACCACACTTGGTTCCAGGGCCACAAAGCATGTAGGAGCAGGGATTGAACTCGAGACCTTGAGTTTGCCAGGCAGGCACCCGTGCTGCTGAGCATCTCTCCAGATCTTATACTCTGCTGGCATCTCTCCAGATCTTATACTCACTCTGTCTGTCTGTCTGTCTGTCTGTCTGTCTCTCTCTCTCTCTCTCTCTCTCTCTCTCTCTCTCTCTGTATTTAATACAGGCTCTATAGAGTCCCACTACACAGATCAGACTCGTAGCGATCCTTCTGTTTTCAGCTTCCCAAGTGCTGGGATTTCAGGTGTGCACTACCACGCCCAGTCTCAGCCATCATCTCAGGGTGCCCCAAGGGCGGGGCCAGCACTGCACACCAGGGATTGAACCCCAGTTGCTGCACCTGCCTAAGCAGGCACTTTAGTCCACTGAGCTATCTGGCTGGCCCCAGACACCCCCCCATACTCTTATTCATAATGCTTATTGCAGTTAATAATTTTGAGTGATTTGTGAAGTGATTAGGCTGTCCCTTGACTGTAACGTCTGAAGGCAAATGAAGCATATCTCTTATCACGATGTACCTGGCCTTTCACGAGTAGTATTCAAAGTAGCTTTGGGTCTCCAATAGCAACTTAGAAGGCATTTGTTGACTGGTGTGGAGACGCCACCCACTGGGCAAGAGGATTCTGCTGTGCGCTGCGGGGACAGCCATTCCTTCAGGCCCTGGCGTAACAGCCTTTGCATTCTGTGTGCGTGGGGCACAGAACCCAAGTGGCCACAGGCTCACCCCCAACTAGTTTAGAGTCAGTGAAGAGAACAACACATCAAGAGATTATTATAAAACAATGTGACTGGGGCTGGTGAGATGGCTCAGTGGTCTAAAGCACCTCCTTAGAACAAGCTAAGCTAAGCAAAAGCAGAGACCGCGTTCAATCCCCAGCACCACATGCCAGCCACCCCGCCCCCTGGTGGGCTGAACTGGCCACACACACACTAAATAAATAAGTAAATAAAGTTATAAAAAAATTTAAAATAAAATAAAATAAAACAATGTGACAGGGGCCAGGGAGATAGCTCAGTAGAGTAAGCACCTGCCTGGCAAGCGCAGGGTCCTGAGTTCAATCCCTGGTTCCGCCAGAAAAAAAATAGAAGTAAATAAAACAGTGTGACAAATACCTCAGAGATGGGCACAGGCCTGGAGTGACCAGAGCGCTGAGGAGGGGCAGCTGACCCAGTCTCTGCCAGACAGGTCAGGGAGGAGACACAGTGCTGGGAGAAGAGACTAAGAGGAAGGAGAGGTGGTGGGAGGGACTTACCAGGTGAAGAAGAGGGCTTCGCAGAAAAGAAATACAGCATGAGCAAAGGGCCAGTGGCCAGAGCTGAGCAGTATGTCCCAAAAAAACTGGTCCAGGAGGCAGGCTAAGCTGAATTCACTCTTCAGGTCTCCTTGAGTGCTCTGAAACTCAGTTTCCTCAGCTGTACCCTGTATCATACTGGATCACAGTGTGGGCTTACCAGAAGGATAAGGCTGGATGTCATGGTACACACCTTGTAACCTCAGCTACTCAGGAGGCTGAGGCAGGAGGATAATAAGCTTAAGGCCAGCCTGGGCAACCTATGAAATCCTGTCTCAAAGTAAAAAATAAAAACGGTGGTGGCTGTAGCTGAATGCTGTCTGGATTCAGCTCCCAGTAATTCAAAATAAAACAATAGGAGCAGCTCTCCCAGCAGCAAGGGGCAGGTGAGGAGCCCTGAGCCCTGGCTCCTGTGCTCACCAGTCTTTCTTTTGGAGGCAGAAGGAGATTCTGCTGCATGTCCTGCACTACATACAGTACCTTCAGAGAGCCATCAATGTGGTCAAGGCCCTCCTCAAATTCTACCTCAGCAATGAGGAAGGTGGACTTGAGGGTAAGTAGTTCTGCCAACATTTCCTGGTGCCTGTTAAGAGCCAAATCCCAGCAGCCTAGATGAGTCTAGCTCTCCTCTCTGCCCCCAGGATTCATAGTTTGGCAGATGAGAAGCATCCGAAAGGGATGCAGGATGCTGTGGGGGCTGCAGGGGGAGGTGGCGCTTCAAGGACACTAGGAAAAAGGAGGACCCTGGCGGATCAAAGGAATAACACAAGCAGGAACAGCCAGGTGCATGTGCAGTGTCTGGGCACAGCCCAGCCATGAGTAGTGAGTGGAGGGACCCGATAGCACTGACAGGTCTTAAGCAGGCTCCTGAGCCAGGTTCTTTTTTTTTTTTTTTTTTTAATTTTATTTATGTGTGAGTGTGTGTGCGCGCGCGCGCGCGCGCGCGCGCGCGCGTGGCCAGCTCCGCCCACCAGGGGGCGGAGCTGGCTGGCATGCGGTGCTGGGGCGTTGAACCGCGGTCCCTGTGGTTTGCTAAGCTTGTTCTAAGTAGGTGCTTTAGACCACTGAGCCATCTCACCAGCCCCCTGAGCCAGGTTTTGATGCAGATGCATCTTGGTGACTTTGCCTCTATGTGCTTCAGCTCCATCATCTGTGAAATGCAGCCAACACCAGCACTTCTGTGCTTGTCATGGGGATTAAGTGCATTAGTCTACTCAAATGTAAGACAGTGCCTGTGCACTGCCACCCAAAGCCATACTGCATGTGTCCAGGGCCGTCCCTGTCATTGGAACATAAAATACACAGACAAGATGGCGGGAAATGAAACTGGAGGAGTTTGGCAGGATGAGGGGGGCAGGGACAAGGTGCTAAAGGGCTTCTGATGTACAGCTGTAGAGGAAAATAGGAAGGATGAGATTTACTGAAGGATGTGTACACTGTATATATTTTTCTTTTCTTTTTTTATTTTTTGTGGTACCAGGGATTAAACTCAGGATCCTGTGCTTGCCAGGCAGGCGCTTATTCTACTGAGCTATCTGCCCGGCCCCTACTTTTAATTTTTTAAAAGATCATTTATGTATTTATTTATTGGTACAGAGGCTCACTACACAGCTCAGACTCATAGTGAACCTCCTGTCTCAGCCTTCCCAGCACTGGGATTACAAGTGTGCACCACCATGCTGTTTTGGTAGATCACACAGTATGTGGTACTGGGGATTGAACCTGGGTCCTTGTGCTTGCCAGGCAGGCACTTAGACTGCTGAGCTGTCTCCCCAAGGGTCTCACTGCGCAGCTCAGACTTGTAGTGACCCTCCTATTTTCAGCCTCCCAAGCGCTGGGATTACAGGTGTGTGCCACCACACCTGGTCTCAGTGGCCAGCTCAACACACCAGGGGGCAGGGCCAGCACAGCATGTGGTGTCAAGGATCATACGCTGGTCCTTGCGCTTGCCTGTGCAGGTGCTTAGTCCACTGAGCTATCTCACTGGCCCCTCTATACATATTTTTTTAAAAAAATATTTATTTATTTATTTAGTGTGTGTGTGTGTGTGTGTGTGTGTGTGTGTGGCCAGCTCAGCCCACCAGGGGGCGGGGCTGGCTGGCATGTGGTGCTGGGGGATTGAACCGCGGTCCCTGTGCTTTGCTTAGCTTAGCTTGTTCTAAGTAGGTGCTTTAGACCACTGAGCCATCTCACCAGCCCCTCTATACATATTTTTAAATGGTGCTGGGATGAACCCAGGGCCCTGTCCATGTGAGGCAAGATCTCTACCATCCAGCTACATCCTACATCCTTATTGAAGGATTTTAAACAAGGAAAAGTCATGATCAGACTTTGTTTGAGGGGCTTTGTTTGTTTTAGAACAAAGTCCCCAACACCGAGTGTAGAGGATTGGTTATTAAGGGAGAAGCTGGAATCCAGAGGAGAAAATCCTTTTAGGAGTGTTCCTAGTCAAAAGACAGTGAGGCCTGAGCTAGCACCTGAGCTGAGAATGAGCACAAAAGTGGGTACACTGGATGAAGAAACTTTGCAGGGCCCCGGGATAGGGGCAGCACTGGGTTGAGGAGGTTGGAAAGAGGAACAGGTTTGGAGTAGAGAAGAGGACCAGGCATCTGGGAAGGAAAGGGCCTGCTCATCCTCTTTGCCAAGGCCCAGAAGCACTCTGGGGAGCCCTGAGTTTCACAGTGTCCTTCTGCCTCTTGGCTGTGCAACCACAGGCAAATCCGATTGCTTCCCATGACATCAGTCTCCACATTTGTGTAGTCGCCCTGAGGAGCAGAGTCAGCCTGGGAACTCACCCAGCTGGATGGAGGCTGTGGGTGTTGTCTGGCGGGCAGGAGATGGACTGGAGTAGGAGGGATGAGGTGGGGGCTCTGACCTGTCTCTTCCATCCCAGCAGGACTGGGCTGGAATCCAGCCCCAGGCCCAGCCAGGCAGAGACACTCCACCCCACCCAGCTCTCAATGCTCTCAGAACTCCCACCTTTGGGGGGCCTATCAGAAACCCCGGAAGAAGAAGCTGACCCGAACAGCATCAGGTACAGGCCTTCAGCGGATTGGAGGCTGAGCAGAGAGCAGGACTGAAATGGAAGCTGGGTCCTTTCCCAGGGATGCTGTCACCCTGGGGGCTATTCCTTGCTCCTCCTACTAGAAGTGCCGGAGCCTCAGATGGGAAGTTCTTCTCTGAGCCTCTGAGTCCTCACTGAGAAATCAGTCCCACTGTGGGTTGATCTCAGGGTGTAAAAGGTCGCACACAGTCTGCTGAAGCAGCACTTCTGACAGGCACTGGTCAGGTCCCAGGAACGGGTGCTGCTGTTGTTATTTGCTGTCCATGTGCTCCACCCTCATTCCTGGGCCAGGGCAGCAGGGGCATGTGGTGGCGGAAGGCCCAAGTGCAGAGGCCTCCATGCTGCTCCTGCATTGCTACTTCTGCCTTACCCTGTTTAGCCTCAGCTTCCGTGTCTGCAAAAGGGGACCTGACTATTGACTTCCAACCCTGGCTGCACTTCTGAATCACCTGGAATGGTTTGAAAAAAATCCCTGTCTGTGCCTCATACCCAGAACAGCAGGTGTCATTGGTCTTGGAAGGAATATGAGACCAACTGCACATTTTGTTTTCTAGGGCCCAGAAGGTGTGTGGACAGAGGTTGGAGTAAGTGACCTCTACTTGAGGATCTGGGCATGCCCAGAACAGTGGGGAGAGACCAAGCCAGAGAAAGTTGTTGCTTGTTTATTTGTTTGTTCATTTTTGTTTTTGAGACAGGGTCTTTCTTTGTAGCTCACACTAGCTTCAAACTCACGGTGATCTTCTGCCTTAGCCTCCCTAGTGCTAGGATTATAGGCATGTGCCACTATGCCTGACTCAAAGCTTTTCTTTATTTTTCAAAGAAAGCTTTTATTTTTTGATATCAGGAATTGAACTCAGGACCTTGCTTGTGCTTGCCAGGCAGGTGCGGTGCCACTGAGCAATAGCCTTAGCTCTGAGAAAGCTTTGAAAGAGTATCTGCACAGAGCACAGGAGGCCCCACCTGAGGCACACCTGACACCTGTCTCTGCTCTGTCAGAACTGCAGACCGGGTCCCAGAAGTCTCGCCGATTTCTGGCTCTGGACACACCTAAGAAGCTGGTGACATTCTCCGATCAGAAAGAAGAAAACATGGGAAGGACCACCACCCCTCCAAGGTGCCCTGATGCCTGTGATCCCCCCAAGACTGCCCTGGCCTCGTCTCAAGAAGGAGATGGAGATGGAGAAGCGGGAGCCCAGTTGATACTGCTGAATTTGGCCGATGACATCAACTTGGATGACATCACAAGTTGGTCTCTTCATGATGAACTAAGTGGTGCTGCTTCCCAGGCACCTGCTATTATGCAGACACGGTCCTAGTACTTGGGAGCGGGAGTGCAGCAGGGCAGACACCACTTGTCACTTCACGGCGTATGATCCTGCTCCTAGATTTCTTATTAGGCTCTGTCATGGGTCAAAGGGAAGGACAAGATCAAGGTCACCCTCCTGCGATAGCTTCAGGTTTAGAACAGTGAATAAGGCAGCACTTCCTCTTCAGGCTTCCCTTGAAGCAGCCAGCCCCTTTCTCGTGACCCCACTGGGGTTGCTGCATCTGCTGGGCAGGAGTGAGGATGGGTCTAGCAGGGACTGGACAGGAGAGCGGGAGGGGTCATGAATTCAAGGTCCTGCTTATGGTGGCACCACAGCTTGGGCAGCTGGCTCCACTGCTCATTCATTAGCGCTTATTCTTTGACCACTTCCCCTGGGGCCAACCCATGTGTAAGTGGCTTGGGACCCATCAAGGGATCAAGTTCACAGTGCAGTGAAGGAATCTCCCATGCTAAGAAGGGGAGAGCCTGAGGTCTTGGGGTTGCTCTGAAGGCTGGCGGTCCAGCAGAGGTATTTGTCCCAGCCTGGGGCTCAGAAGGGGCTTCACAGATCTTGCTACCAGCTGTGTGATCTTCAACAAGTTACACTAATCTATTTATGCCTCAGTTTACCAACAGGGTTAATAACAGTGCCCTTCAGCAAAGGATTGAATAGGATACAAAGTGTTTAAAGTAGCCTGGTCAAAGTAAGAAATGGATACTTGTTTGCTATCAGTGGCTTTATTCCACTTAAAGATTATATATATATATATATATCATCATGGTCACTCTTGATAAGCATGTGAGCCTTGAGAAATGTGGGTGTGATCCGGGTATCCAGCCTCACACAGAGCTCCTGAAGCCTGAGCAGTTGGCTGGGTGAGGGAAAGCTGGGTGGCAGACCCTGGCACTTCTCCGTCCCCTGAGCCAACGCACAGTTGTGGTCGCCCTGATTTACCCACAGGCTACTGTTTTCCAAATGAGCTCCAGGAGGATGAGCCTGGCCCTGCCGTTGAGAATGCGAGCAGGGATAGAATGATCTGTTTCCTCGATGAGACACCGTTCTATCCCAGGTAGAGGAAACCCAAGGGCACTAGTGGGTGGGCTGAGCCTTGTGGTCGGGGTGTGGCTGCAAGGTTATGAGTATGAGGCCAGTTTCTGTCCTCTGCCAGTGCACACACAGAAAAGCCTGACCCCCCATCTTGTGACTACAGCCTCCACACTGGCCTCCCTGACTCCTGCCTCATCCTTCCAGCCTTTTCTCACTTGACTGACTTCTGATGTAGTCTTTGACTATGTCTATTGTGACCCAAAGCCTTTCTTTGTGCCTACCGGGTGGAGTCCAGATCTTAATGGCAAGGAGATATTCTGTGGCCCCACCTTGTCATGTCAGCCTCTCTCCTACCCTTAGCCCATGAATCTTATATTTAAGAGCATGAAATATTCCCAAGTCCCCACATGAGCTGTGCCCTGACCCCATGAGCTTGGCGCTCTGGTCCCTCTTCCTACACAGCCCTCTCCCCGGTCCACGTGAACAGCTATCCATCCTGCAGGCTGAGCTCACAGACCCCTCCCCGCCTGCCCTCCCAGCCTCTCAGAAGCCCTCCATCACAGGCATCCCCAGGCCCACTGATGACCCCTGTTTATCTGCTCACCTCTCCTCACAAGATGTGAAGCTCCTTGAGGTCAGGAGCCTCAGCCAAGGAAGCTGCGCCAAGCCAGCACACATTTGGCCACACGAACACCCAAAGGGATTGCACAGACACCCCTGGCCAGGCCTCTTTGTCTGCTTCTTTATTCTACCTCTTACAGGCAGCAGATGATCTCCTATGAGTCCAGTGAGGAGGACAAGGAAATCCGAGGTGCTGACCCTTGGCTTCCTGTCTGTACCCCAGAGAGCTCCCAAGGTGACTAAAGCTCTCTCTCTCCTCCTTGTAGGCTTTGGGTTCTTTCCACTTCTTCCTGAAAGTTCCTATAGCAGAGGAGAAGCTGAGATCTGCTAAGCCCAGGGAGAGCAAATGCACTGTACCTACTGTCACTCCACCACCGGTGACAGACATTGCTAAACAGTCATCACTTTTATGCCTTGAGCCCAGACACTACCTTAGACTCTTTCTTATGACAGAGTTGCAGGGAGCTACAGTCCATCTGTTGGATCTGGCACATCATGGTACTAATTTGTGTGTGTGTGTGTGTGTGTGTGTGTGTGTGTGTGTGTGTGCGCGCGCACACCATACCTGATAGAGCACCACGCATCATACCTCTTGATCTCCTCTACCATGAAATAAAAGTTGTGGAGCTCCAAATGAGAATGTAACAGTCACTTTTCCTGTGTCTTCCAGTTGCTGCAGCAAGAGACAGGACAAGCTCTGACTGTACTCCTGAGTTGTGTGTTTCCTTTTCAGAGAGCCTACTGGCCTTATCACCTGCCCAGGTCCCTACCTGGAATGCGACAGACCACCCGAGCAAGATCCTAGGACTCAGCCCTTCCTTCTTCAGTTCCCTGAATGAAGAGCTGCCACAACACATCTTGGAGGATGACAGTATGTTTTTGACCCAAGGTGAGCCTCCAGGCCAAGACCACACACTGAGCTCACTGACAAGTCAGAGACACCAACTGCTCAGGCTTGTGTATCAGGCCTAGACTCCCGGGTGACAGCCCAGCAAAGGGGCATTCCCAGGCTGTGTGGCAAAGGCAAGGTTCTAGGAGCCTGAAGCAGAGAGCCTCACACTCTGCAAGGGACTATAGAGCCAGCCTGTGAGGGGATTTGGGGTAGGGACCCCAAAGCAGAAAGCCAGAGAGGGTGAAGGGGGAAGCACGGGTGGGAGCATTTCCTTTCCAGCAGCCTCTGGGCTCCCACAGGTCTCCTTGAAGACGTGCTCCTGGATCCCATGTCCCCACCGTCTGCCTGCATGCTTGTGGATCCCCAGCAGGTAGATCCCATCTACCCACACCCTCTTCATGTGTGACTGCCCTCAACCTTAGGGCCCCAGCCAGGCCATTCTCTGTCCGCGCCTGCCTGTGCTCATCCTCATCCACCCACACCCACTGCCCTCTGTACCCTGCCCTCCTTGAACACTAGCAGCAACCAGCAGGGTCTGCACAGTGGTACAGCTGCTCCATAAACCAGGGCACCTGTGGCCTCATTTCATACATGCAGACACTAACATTTGGAGAAAGACCCCAAGAGTCCTCAGTCAGAATAGAGACCAAAGCCAAGATGGCCTCCTGCTGGGCCCTGGCTAACCACGCACCCCTGTGCACTCCAGGATCCCAGTGTCTGAGTGGCAGCCCCACCAGCTCTGGCCCCTTCTTCCTCCAGTGTTGCCTCCATGCATAGCTAAATGGGCAGTCAAAACAAAAACAGGCGCCATCAGCAGAGCTCTTAGTAAGTACCAGTGCTATAGGGCGTGTTTCTCGACCCGTCGAGGCCTGCACTGTGACCACTGCCTCACAGATGAAATCGATGCTCAGGGAAGTTAAGACTTGTCCAGAGTACTGAAGGTGCCCATCTAGTCCCTCTGCTCCCTGTGGGAACTTAAGGACATTTGCTTCCATGCCCCAAGGGCTGTGATGAGGAATGAGGGTTTCTAACATTCAAGTTATACCCCGGAAAATCAGTGTGTGGGAAGATGCCCCCATCTTTATTTCACCCTGCCCAGGATGCCCTCGCGAAGGCCCCCGAAGTCTCCCCTGACTTCTATAGCCGATGCCAGGCCTCAGTCTCCTTGGACCACTGCTACCTTTCGAAGAGCGAAACCAACAGGGCACTGTCTGGCCCCAACTGTGACACTGACACAGATTCCCCGCTGGAAAACGAAGAGGTGAGAGGGATGGCCACCTTCCGAGGTCGGATGGGCCTCTCGGTCCTCGCTCACCTCCTTGCCTCTCTCAGGACTCACAGGCCGAGAGCTTGCAGTCCTCCAGTGAGGAGGAGGATGAGGACGACACGGACACATGGAGCCCCACCCAGCGGCCCACCCTGTCTACCGCTGGGAGGAAGGGCAGTAAGGTCCCAGCCAGCAAGGTCCCCGTGAAGCCCAAAGAGAACAAGAAAGCCCCCTGTGCTCCCCAGGTGAAGAAGAAGTGTGTCAACGGCTTCATCATGTTCTGCAGGATGAACCGGAAACCGTATATCCGGTGGGTAGAGGTCATCAGTGGCCCTGCATAAGGACCCACCCTACCTTCAATGTCTGAATCTCCAGAGCATCTGGCCCCCTACACCGCTGTGAGCCATTTGCCCCTTCCTGGAGCCTACTCACCCTTCCACAGCCACCAATCTCTCCCGACTGTTAACACAGCAGCGGCTTCTACTGTGTGCAGGGCAACCCAACTCAAACCCCAGACTTGAGGGAAAAGGAAATGCAAGGCTTAGGTCACTCGAAGCAAAGAGGCAGGTGTACTTGCCTTCAGATGCAAGGCTGGAACAGTGCTGCCTAGGGCCTCTGCCCCTCTCCTGGGCTGGCTTCATTCTCCAGCATGTTGGTGGCAGAGTGGTCCCAGGAGTGTCTGCTCAGGTCCTGGCTGCTACTCCAGCAGCCTTCCAGGGAAGGACAGCTCTTATCTCTAAAGTGTCAAATAAAGCCTCCTAGAATCAATTCTGATAGATCAGGGGCCCAAGCTTGACCCAGCCAGTGCAGGACCAGAGCCAAAGCAGGGGAGCTGCTTCCTTCCCAGGAAGATCATGTGCCAGTTGGCCGGGGGAGCAGTGGCTACAGGGTCCCTGTACGCCCTTTCACCCCTGGGTCCTCCCTTGAGAACGGCTATTTAAAGTGCACTTCCTTCTTAGACCCTTGCTCCTAGAGGCCTTGCCAGCCACATGGGCCCCACCCAAGCCACCATACCCCAGAGGCTGCCCCTGACCTCCTTTCCCCCTCCTTCCTGGCCCAGAGCCTGCCCTGGGACAGCATCTACAGTAGCCACCAAGGAGCTGGCCCAGCTGTGGCGGGTGATGACTCCGAAGGAGCGGAAACCATACTGGTGAGAAGCCCCCGCCCAACCAGCAGGGACCACTCTGACCCTTAACTGTCCCCTCATATTCACAACCTTGTGCCTCATGGTGTTGGAAGCAGGCTGCAGGTTTACCCCGCTAAGGGTTGCTTGTCTTTTAAAAATTTTTATTTATTTACTTTATTTTTTGAGAGAGGGTCTTGCGGGCAGGCAAGATAGCTCAGTAGACTAAGCACCTGCTTATGCAAGCTCAGGGACTGGGGTTCCATCCCTGGCACCACAACACCAACCCCACCCCTGGGTGAACTGAGCCAGCCACTGAGACCAGTGTGGTGGCACAAGCCCATAATCTCAGCACTGGGGAAGCTGAGTCAGGAGCATCATTATGAGTCTGAGCTGCATAGCAAGATCCTGTACCAAATACATTTAAAAAAAAAAAAAAAAAAAAGGATAGGGTCTTGCTATGTGGCTCATGCTGGCGTTGCTCTCACTATGGAACTCTGGTTGGCCTCGAACTCACAGCAGTCATCCTGCCTCAGCCTCCTGAGTACTGGGATTACAGTGCATCACTATACCTGGCTTGTTGTCACACTTTTACAAAAGACCTGGGAGTGATGTAGGTCAAGGTGCCCCCTGAAGCGAAGGAGCAACAGCTTCATGGGAACCTGGACTCTTGCCCTGTTTCTTTTGTCTTCTGTGCCACATGGAGCTGGCTCCTCAGAGCGTGGCCTTTCTTTCCCAATGCTTGGCTTCTTGTCCCTCTCCAATTCCGACACCTTGTTCTTCACCAACTCCAAGGGGCTGGTGCCTGCTTGAGTCTGAGGTGGCAGTGGAAACAGGTGTGTCTCACAATTGCCAGCCTCATCCCAGGAGTGTAGGCTCCAGCAAAGGCCTCTTGGCTGAGTCCAAAAGTCTGAGCGATCAGGATTTGGAGGCCCCAGGTTAGCCCAATTGGGCTAAAACCCTGGTCTCCCCTTGGGCCAGAACATGGCTGCTGCTGAGGCCAAAGGGTTGGGGTGGGACAGAGATGGGGAGCTGAATGAGGGGGTGTCCTATTTGGCCTCCTTTCTCCCCAGTGTCAAGGCTCGAAGGTTCAGCCGCCAGCACAACCGCATCGTGAAGCAGGACAGCTCCGACAGTGAGGACGAAGCTGGGGAGATCCCCAAGCCCTTCCACCAGCTGCTGGCTGAGAAACTGGGAGCTGCCCAGGACCCAGATGAGCCCTCAGCCCCTCAGCATGACTGAGGGCAGATGCCCTGCGCAGCTCCTGCAGCCTTGTTTGAAACCAGGAGCCTGTGTTGGTGAGGTTGTCCCAACCCAACCTCAACCCTTGTCTTAGGCCCCAGCCAGTTGCCAGAGACAGGGCGAGTTGTATTTGTGTTTTGCCTTGTGTCGGGCGACTGCCCTCCCCACCCTGCAGTGGCAGAGGAGCCCCCAGGTGGGCAGATGAAATGCTGCAGGGCAAGTTCATGAGCAGGGGCTCCCCAGCACCCTCCCTTCCCCCCCCCCATATGAACTGGTCTTCATTCACACCTCCCTCCTCCTTCCCAGTTCTATTTAAAAACTATTTATTGTTTTAAACAAAATAAAGCAACTGAAACCCTTGTTGCCAGCAAAGGAGACAAGAGAAGGCTCTCCCTCTGTCCCCCTGTACCCTCCCCCAGGGGCACCCTCCCCCCCAACACCGGCCTAGACCTACACTGAAGTAAACCTGCCCACAAGGCACCAGCGTACAGGTCCATGAACCCTCAGGAAGCAATGGCCAGAAGCCACCATGGCAAACTGGGTTTCCAGATCCTGTTTTCCTTCAGCAAGTCCTTCGCAAGTTCTGTGGTCTCTTACTTTTAATTGAAATGGAGGCATAACATGTCCTAGAAAAATAGAGATTTAGGATACAAACTAGACATGGGGCCTGGGTTCCCCCATTGAGGGAATCTTTGGTCTGGGGCTAGAGGTGATGGTGAGGGCTTAAGTCCAGGGGAGTAAAGGAAGGCCTCACCCTTCTACAAAGGGTTAGCCAGGGAGGTCTCAGTCTCTGGGCCCAAGACTGCATTCTCCATCCTCAAAGTCTCAGCAGTTCCGAGTATACTGGTAACAGCAGAACTATGAATAGTGCCAGGAGTGAGGGCACATGCTTGTGGGGGCGGAACTCCAGCCATCTGGCAGGTTTTCAGTTCAGGGCTAGTACCAGATGCAGAAGGGCAGAGCCCCTGGGCCAGGACCTCCAAGTTTCCCCTATCAGATGGCACGGCAGGGAGAGGGCTGTACAGGAGTCCTCCCCTCCACAGCATGATAGTGCCCCAGGCAGGGGGCAGACGGGGAGGTCCATCTGACACCTCTAGACCTTGGAGGGGCTCTCCAGGCTGAAGGGATGTAGTGTATAGGGGACCCTCGGGTCATGACAACTGCCTGCGAGAGTCCCTTCTCCCCCATCCTGTCCCTGCATCTTGAGCACCATTGTCACAAGCAGCCTGAGTGAAGGCAGCGGGTCACAGTTCCAAGGGCTCCTCTACAGGCACTGACTGCAGCTGGGTCAGAACCTTGGCCTCTGCTTCCAGCCCCTCGTCCACCTCGGCAGCTGCAGTGGCCCCCAGGAGCAGCCCCTCTGGGTCTGGGCCGGGCAACCTCAGCACGGTGTGGGGGGCCTGCGTCTCCAGCCCCTTCTCTGCATCTAGCAGCCCCTCTGCTCCTGCACTCAGTTCTAGCCCTGCTGACCAGACAGGCACAGCTGCAGGTGACAACATGAGACCTTCTGCTGGTGGTGCAGGAAAGCTGGGCAGGAGGCTGGAGGAGTCTGAAGAGAAGGGCAGGCTGGCCACAGAGGTGGCCACAGCTGGGGGTGGCGGCACCTGAGCAGAAAGTGTGCCCAAGGCGTGGGCCTCTGGGAGTGCGGGGCTGGGGGCCACTGGGAGGGCTCCTTCAGGCACTGAGATGGTCGTCTCTGGCTTCAGGGGCAGGGGCAGGCTGGGGGCCGGTGGCAGGACCTGAGAGACCAGCATGCTGGTAGGGAAGGTGGCAGTGAGGATGATCTTCCCCTGTTGTACTGCCACCCCTGTGACGATGGGGCTGCCAGACACGGGGTTGGCTAGGAGGAAGTTTCCTGTGGGGAGAAGAGGAGGTTAGGGCTGGAAGCAACAAGTGGAGCCCCTCGAGGTGAAGCCAAATGGCACTAAGCCTTGCACAGAGGGCACAGGGACATGCCAAGGGTAAGATATTCCCCCTCCCCCAGTTCCTCCCAGGCCCAAGGGAGGAAGAAAGGGGTACCTGGGGCAGTGGCCGAAGGCAGCTGCAGAGCAGTCACGCCCACCCCAGAGTTTATCAGGTGCACATTTGCAGGGCCTGCTGCAGCTGCCACCTTCACAGGACTGCCTGGCCCAGCTGCCAACAACTGCAGTGGCCCCACAGCCTGGGGCAGGGTCACCACCTGGGAGGTGGGCACAACCTGAGGCAAGTTCAACAGTGGGGAGGTGGCACCCAGGCCTGTGGGATACCCGGGGGGTGGGGACAATGGCACCACCTGGGGGGCAGCCACTGTGGGCACTGGTCCTGGGGGCAAAGAGAAAGTGGCTGCAGGTGGGGGGCCAGGTACCACTTGGGGCAGGGGCCCTGAGACCTCCTCTCCAGTGGGCACTGAAGCAGCCACCTGGGGCCCTTTAGCCTCAGGAGCCTCAGACTGAGCCTCTTCCAGCCGAACCTCACCGGTCTGAGGGTCCAAGACCAGGGAGGTTTTGGCTTCACTAGTGGCCTGGGGATTGGGCTGTGGTGGAGCAGCAGCCCCTCCACCTGTGAGCAGCAAGGGGCCCAAACTGGAGGCCTCGCCCAGGGCCAGACTGTTGATGATGACAGGGCTGCCATTGAGGAGCACAGGGGAGCTGCTGGCAGCCAGGAAGCTCCCATTCACCAGAATGGAGGAGGAGGCTGGGCATGGAGCAGGAGGGCTGGGCCCTGCCAGGAATATGGAGCTCTGGGCGGGGGCTTCAGCAGCTGCTGGGGCCACCCCCCTCTCCAGGTCCTCAGGACTTCTGCTGGACTCATCTTCAGTAGTGGGGTTCCCATCAGACTCGCTGGTAGAGAAAGAGCTATTAGGCTGCGCTCCAGAAGGCTGTCCTCCCCCAGGGGCAGAGGCTGACCACTACCACCCACCCACCCCCAAGCATTTGAGGCCTACTTCAGGGGTCACAGAACCTCCTGAAATCACGCAAGGACACTACAGCACCCTCTAAGTCCTGTGTTCACTGGCACCGCTGTGGAGAGCTACAGCTGGCAGGCCACACGAGGAGGCCCTGCTCCCTGCTCTTCCACCACCTCCGCCTCTCGCAGGGCACCGGACAGGGCCAGCAGGCGCGTGGCCCGGAGAGGTGGCGGCACCGGCTGTTCCCAGCGTGCCCCTCCAGAGGCTTCAGAGAAGGGAGCAGCTCCCAGAGGCCAACAGACCGGGCACACTGGGTGGGAGGGGAAGGGCTTGGGTTACAGGGAAACCAGAGCCGGGGAAGGTTCACGTTTCACAACAAAGGCAGGCCAGGGACCACGCTGTCCCGGCCCGAGGGGGTGTGGGGGTGGGGAGGAGTAACGGGCCGGGAGGGGTCGGGCCACGGAGGGCTCCAGCCAGCGGCCGACACCCGGGCGCGGTGGGGAAGACCCCTCCCCCTTTCCCCAGCCCCTACTTTCCTCACTGCCTCCCCCACAGTGGTCCCGAACACACAGGCTTGAGATGGAGCCCGAGCGCAGCAGCTCAGGATCCATCTCCGAGCCTGCGCCTGCTTGCGCGACAGGGCCCAGGCGGGAGCCCGACCACCACGCTCGCTCGCCCCGCGCGCCGCGGACTCGGACTCGAAGGTGTGAGAAGCAGTGTCCCGTCCCCGGGAAGGCAGGACATGCGCCGCACGGGTCCCCTCACCTCTTGCAGGGCGCGCCGCTGCTGGCCCCGGTCCGGTCTCGCTGTCGCCGGTTCTTGAACCAGTTGCTGACCTGCGTGAGCGAGAGGCCAGTGAGCGTGGCCAGGCGGCGCTTCTCGTCCGGCGTCGGGTAGCGGTTGCCACGGTAGCAGGCCTTGAGCGCGGCGCGGGAGCGCTCCTTGAAGCAGTAGACGGTCTCCTCGCCGTCCCAGATGGTCTTGGGCAGCGGGAACTTCTTGCGCAGCCGGTATTTGTCCACTGCGCCCAGTGCGCGGCCGCGGGCCCGCTCGGCCTCGTGGTAGCGCGCGCGCAGGTAGAGGTCCTGCAGGAAGGCGTGGTGGGCGGCGGGGAAGGGCCGGCTCTCCAGGAGCCGGTAGAGCTCGGCGTACTCGCCCCTCTGGAAGGCCACCAGGGCACGCGCGCGCAGCACCGGGTCGCTGCCACGTAGGCGCTCGGCCGGGGGCAGCGCGCCCAGGAAGCGGCTCAAGCGGCCGGCATGGCCCGCCTGCAGCAGTGCCTCGCACACGCACGCCACCTGCTCTGGCGAGAAGCGGAGGCCCGAGGGCGGCTCAGCAGCGGCCTCGGGGGACGACCCGGGGACACCCGGAGACCCCGAGTCCTCAGCTCCTGTAGCCGCTTCGCCCGCCCCGGCCCCGGCCGCCGCGGCCGCCTCACCCTCGGCCGCCTGCAAAGTCTGCAGGAGCTGGCGCGCTTCCTCCTCCTCCTCTTCGGTTGCCGCCGCCACCACCGCCTCCCCCCCGGCCGCTGGCCCAGCGCTCGGCTCCGCAGGCAAGGTAGCCATGTTTTGTAACTTTGGGAAGTTCCTCCCTCCTTCTCCTCCTCCTCCTCCCTCGGGCTTTCCCCAGCTCCCTCCCTCAACCCCACCCCGTTTCCCAATCTACCCCCCCTCCCCGACAGCCGGACCCAGCGCTCCACTTGGGTCTCTGTCCCTGTGTGTGTGTCCGTCTCCCTCCCCGTCTGTCCGGGATTCTCCCTTTGTTTTCCCTCCGTCTCTGGCCGCTCTTTCTGCTTCCCCCCGCGTGTGCCTCTGGTTCAGGGCCTCAGTTTCCCCATCGGGACCACGGAGAAGGTAACGGGCAGTCCAGGAGGCCTAAGGGCGTGAAGCCGCCTCCACTCCGAGACTGAGCTTCTTCACGCCTCCGCCTCCAGGGTCCTCAGGGCCCCCCCACTCCCCATCGAGGCGCGCGCTCCGCCCCTCGGAATTCCCGGCTCCACAGGGGGGCGGGTCTGGCAGGGAGGAGGGGAGGGGGAAACGAGCTAGAAAGTTTGCAGTAACTTTTCTTGAGCGTAAGTCCCAGGAGCGGATGCGCGTGGCCTGCGCAGGCGCAATGAGAAGGATGGCCGTGCTGCCGGCCCAGCCCCCTTCGTCTGGACGCCGGAGTGGCACAGCTGAGCCACAGCTGGGCGGGGGGCGATGCCTCCGGGTGGGCCCGCGCTTTCTCTCCTATTGGTCAGATGGCGAAGCCTCGCCTCCATCTTTCCTTCCTCCTACCGTGATTTGCCCGCTTGCGTCCCGCTAGCTGCCCAGCAGGCCATTGGCCACCCGTACTCGCTTCTTGATTGGCGCACTGGCAGCCTCCTCCCCACCACGCTTACAGAACACCGCGGGGGCTAGAGCTTTGGGCAGACGACAAGGCCTTTTATTCGCGAGGGTCGGGGGTGGGGTTCTAGGTGGGGACAGACAATAAATACCGAGGAATGTCGAGTCTCAGTGCATCCAAAACGTGGATTAGGGTGATGGGGTCCGGAAGCCTGTCAGCGGGTCGGAGGACAAGGTCAATAAATATCCAAGCCACCGAGGCCGGAGAAGCCGGCTGTGACTCCAAGAGCAGCGTAGGTGAGAAAGGGGTTGCAGGAGTCCCCGAAAAAGCAGGGCTTGCGAAAGCACAAGATTCCTGAGAGCAGGAGGAGGCTGGAGGCCGCAGGAATAGCTCGTTCCCCCCAGAGCTCATGCGCACGGGGGATTTATGGTTTGCGATCCGATGGTGGGTGGAGTGTGTGTAGCGTGACAATCGGGAGGTCGCGCCCCGGCCTCCTGCCTTCTCAGAATCGAGTCCGCTTGTCCACACTGGGGCCTCACCCTGGCTTGGGGAAGAGGTGGCCGACGGTGTCTCCACCAGCATCCCTGGGCGCCAGCCACCCCACGAATCCCGTTCGCCAGTCACAAACCCGGAGCTCCTCCTTCCCCGGCCGCCAGGGGGCGGGCTCGGATCACGGGACTGGAGCAGGGCACCGACTCCAAGGCCAAGTGGGTGGGCCGGGACGCACTAAGAGCGGCTTCTACTGTCCCCGGGTCATGCAACCCTCCAACTTGGCCTGAGTCAAGGATGGCCTGGGGTTCTAGGGTTCAGGGGACGAAGGCTGCTCCCGGGAAACACCAGGTTGGGGTGAGATGGCCGGCGTGGGCCACGAACCCAAAGGAGCACAGGGCGGTGGCACGAGCCAGAGCAGCGGCGAACAAGAGCAGGCAACGCGCCTCGGATAGGCCAGGCCTAGGGACCTGCGGGCGGGAGGACGAGGTCGGCATTCAGCCTGAGGGGCCCCTCGTGTCACCCGCCTACACCCGTATAAGGGCCGCACAATCCCCCAGCCTGCGCCCGCCCCTCACAGTAGTTGGTCGGCCCGCAAGCCAGAAATCCCATCGGACGTCTCATTGGCTGTTTTCTAGCGGCCGCGGTGATTGGCTGCCCGAGCATCCACCCTCCCTGCGGTGTGCGGAGCCCCGCAGAGGCACTGCTAAGCTGTAGTGGCCCGAGTGTTCCGAGCTATGCAGAGGCACGGCGGCGGCAGGTGTGGGACATACCCTGGCAAGGAGCAGCAGGTGGCGGCGGTGCATGGGGCCTGGCCCCACCAGCGGGCACTGGCCCAGAGCCGCGGCCGAGGGGCCATCTAGCTGGAGAGAGAAGGGACAGGTGACCCGAAGGGAGCCCAAAGTAGCCCAGCCGCCCAGGGCGGGGTGTGAGGGGCAGCAAGGGAAATTGAAGCCGGGAGGGAATCTCTGGGGATCCCCAAATGGATCTGTTGAAATCCCTGAATCAAGGGAGATCTGACAAATGTGGGGCTGAGTGAAGGGCATCTGCCTTCTGGAACCCCAGAGAAGTAGGGTGAGCCTTAAATTTTTACGGGAAGAGGGAAGCGAGTAGCAGGCCTGAGGCAGGGGAAAGAAAGGGTTCTTACATGGGAAGGTGCATCCGTGGCCCTGGGACTGGGGACCCCCCTGACAGCTGGAAGGAGAAAAGAGAGGCGATGGCGCGTGGAGGGGTGGGGGAGGAGGGCGGTGGCGCGGCGTGCCCCAGCCTGGCCCCCACCCTCCCGCGGTGTCGTACACGCTTGAGGACCACCTCCCTGCGCTCTGGGTAGCGGGGCGGTGGGACACTCGCCTGCGGCTCTTGGGCCTTGCAGCAGTTCCATCCGCTCCTGCAGCTGCCGAACATGCGCCTCCAGGTCTCGGTTCCGGGCTTCTGCCTCGAGTAGCTGACTGCGGGGAGACCCAGAAGGTGAACCCGGGGAAGCTGGGCAAGAGGGGCTTACAAGGGCGCCAGGGGCCTCGAGCCCTACCTCACCTGGCAAAGCTCTGGTTGGTGTCGCGGATGGCCTCCAGCTCTTGGTTAAGGCTCTGCCTTGTGCGCACCTCTTCCTCCAGGGCTTCCTGGAGCTCCCGCAGGGTCACCTCCTCCCCTGCTGCTGTCTCCTCTGTTGCAGGGGCAGCCAGTGGATCTGCCACTTCAGCCTGCGAGTGCAGACCAGTTTAGGGGGGCCTGGGCCCTTGGTGCACTAGGGCTCGTCCACCCCCTACCCTTAGAGTGGCCGTCTCCAGGCTTTAGCCTGGTCCCCTCCTGTCCACACAGGAACCAGAGGGCTACCCCTGAGACCTGTCCCTCCCACCTCCAGCTCCCCTGCTCAGGACATGGCTTGCTTTACCAGGAGGCCTGCTCTGATCTCTCGTCTCTTCCTTTCCCCTTATCCAGTAACAGTGCCCACACAGGACCCTCTTGTCACTTCAGCAAAGCAGCCTCTGCCCTGAACTTCACTAACCACAGGCCTCTTCCCTCTCTATGGCTGGCTCCCCAGTATTACTTTCTGCCCATTCCCTTTCCTTGGAGGGGGCTGGGGAGATAGCTCAGCGGTCTAAGCGCCTGCCTGGCAATCGCAAGTTCGCAAGTACCCAAGTCCGACCCCCAGTACCTTAGGGTGTGGTGGTGCACACCTGTAACCCCAGCACTGGGAGACTGAGGCAGCAGGATTACTATGAGTATCCAATAAATAAATAGCTTTCCTTATGAGGACCAGGCCCTGAAGGAGCCTTGTCTCCCTGTTTCGCTGGCTGCTTCTGTCCTGCGTCCTCACAGAGGGCTTAGTGATGCCCAGCGCTGCCACCCAGGATGCCCTGGCTTCCTCTCTGATGTGTCCCTGGCCAGCCCCCTCTATCTACTCACTGTTGCTTCTGGTGGGGACCTGGTGGGCTCCATACTGGGCACCTGCACATGTGGCTCAGGCAACTGCTGGGCCTCCAGTTCCATGGGGGTGGGGTCTGGGACCTCATTGTCCCTGGGGAAGGGAAGAGGGGAAGGAGGGCCTGTGGGTATGCGTCAGTGGCTCCTAGCACCCCACGGGTAAGGATGGAGGGGGGGGGAAGGGAACTAGTTGCCAGCTTGGGTGACAGACAGGCCCTCTCCTCACTACAAAACACCTAGGAGCTGCCCTGTCTGTGAAAACTTGAGGTGCAGATGCCCATCTTTTAAGACTCTTCCCTTGACATCCCTGTTCATGCCCTTCTCCTTAAGACTTCATAGGACCGGGGAGATAGCTCAGTAGATTAAGTGCTTGCCTGGCAAGCACAGGGTCCTGAGTTCAATCCCCAGTACCGAAAAAAAAAAAAAATCAAATCCTTATAACTTCAGAACAGAGAGGGGGACCTGTGGAGGGGCCCCTGCCCAGCTCTGGAAACCTCCAAAGATGTCAGGTATTCTCTCTCTCTCTCTCTCTCTCTCTCTCTCTCTCTCTCTCTCTCTCTGTGTTACTAGAATTGAACCTAGAATTGTCCCACTGAGATATGCCTCCATTTTTTTTAAGTTTTTATTTTGATACAGGGTCTCTAAGTCACTAAGTTACCCAGACTAGGCTCAAAATTATGATCCTCCTGCCTCAACTTCCTGTAATGCTGAGATTACAGGCATGCGCCTCCACATCTGGCTCAAAGTACTAGTTTTATATGTGAACCTGTCATGCCAGCACTTAGGAGGCTGAGGCAAAAGGATTGCCAAGATTTCAAGGCCAATCTGGGCTACACAGGGAGACCTTATCATTAAAAAACAAAAACAATTGGGTGTGGGATCCTAAAACTGACTCCAGATCAAGACATTCTTCACAGCCCCCGGGGAATATGAAATTGCAATAAAAGTGGTGTCCCTTCCCACCCAGCAGTCCCTCCCATGGAGCATATCCTCAGGACCTGTGTATCCTGGACATGCTCAGGACCAGCTTGCTGGCTCCCACACAGCGAGAGCTCCGACCCAACCTGCCAGGGAGGAGGCCCCTCTCAGCAAGGTGACCCTGCACCTGCACTCAGCCCTGGCCCATCACCGATGTGGACCACATGCTGGCCACATGTAAGCCAGCGGCCTTGCTAGGTGGGGGGCTTGGTTGAATTTGTAACTGGGTTCCTAAGAGCCCTTGACCTCAAGACCAACCCTGCCGCTTCCTTCTTAGCCATGCTTTCTGATTGTGTTAAACATTAACTTATGCTTTAAAAAGGTTTTAGGGGCTGGGGAGATAGTTCAGTAGAATAAACTCTTCCCTGGCAACCACAAGGGCCTGAGTTCAATTCCTTGTTCAGGGAAAAAAAAAAAAAAAGTTTTATTGGTAGATGAGTGATTCAATGAGTTTGTGTTAAAGTTGATTATAAAAAGTCTAAACTTATTTTCCAAGAGTATGAGGTCCCACGACTCTTGAAATGTAATCATCAACAACTGCAAGGTTCCCAAAGGCAGAGGCTGGCCAGATAGCTCAGCAGATTAAAGTGCCTGCTTAGGCAGAGTACAGTGGCCGTGCTGGCCCCACCCCCTGATTCCCTGAGAGGGCGATTGAGACTGGGCATGGTGGAGTGCTCCTGCAATCCCAGTGCTTGGGAGGCTGAAAACAGGAGAATCACTACAAGTCTGATCTACATAGTGAGACCCTGTAGACCATGTCCTAAATACATTTTTAAAAATCTCAAAGGCCAAAGCTAGGTTCTGAGGTTTTACAATTGAATCCACAATTGAATTTGTAACTGGGATCCTAAGAGCCCTTCACCCCAAGACCAACCCTGCAGATGCCCTGGGTGTCCTGGAGTCTCTGCTCAGGCCTGCTTACCTGAGGGCCAAGCAGGAGTAGGAGAAGCCTACAAAAGGTAGGTGCACCCCCAGTGGTACGCCTTCCTGCATATCCGACAGCGTCTCCTACAAGGGACACAGACAGGACCAGCAGCTGTCAGGGCTGGCCCCGCCCCCTTTTCTGGTCCTGGGTTAAATGCTCCCCCCAACTCACCCAGCTCAAAGATCATCTAAAATGGCCCTTCCAGCCAGGCATGGTGACACACACCTGTAGGAGGCTGAGCCAGGAGGATTACCAGGAGTTTGAGACTAGCCTGGATTGTAGTTAGCTCAAGGCCAGTCTGAACTACATAGTAATTAATTAATTAAATGGTTCCTCCATAATTTTCTAGTGTATTCTGTTGTCTTCCTTCAGGGCCCTTGCCAGACTAAAATTACTCTTGAACCCAGACTCTTCACACTGAGTAACATCCTCAGCCCTTTTTTCATTTTTTATTTTGAGACAGTCTTAAGTTGCCCAGGCTAGGCTCAAACTGTGCTCCTCCTGCCTTAGCCTCCCAGAATGCTGGGACTACAGGTGACCATCACTGTGCCCCAGCTGAATCCTGCCTTCCTTGGACTGTAGGTAGATCATATTTTGCAGGGACCAGGGATGACTTGGTCAGTGCTGTGCCCAGCCCAAAGTCATTCCAGGAGAATTTGCTGAGGTCAGAGGGAAGGCTCGGATCCCCCTCCTGCAGGAAGTCCCCAGTTGCACCTTCCAACCTGGGTCCAGAGCCCCACCACTGAACCAACACCTCTCAACCCAGATCACTGTGACAGCTCCCTGTCTGGCGACTGGACTGTGATTCAGGTCACACTGGGTCCCTGCATTCAATGCTCGAGCAAGTGAATGAGTGTGGCAGACTGTCATCAGTGAGCAGGAGGGATGGGCAGGTTCCCTCAGCCAAGCAGGGCCGCAGGTACCTACCCCTCCCCCGCTCACCATGGCAGTGAGCCCGTCCTCCACCACGTCGAAATTGCACGTGTCAGTGGCACCCTCGAAGTCCGGGGTGAAAGGGGGCACGCTGTCACGAAGGCCTTCCCAGTCAAGGCCAAAGAAGAAAGGATGCTTCCGGAAATCCTCCGCTCCATCCCGGCCTAGCCGTACCTCCGGGGGACACAGGAGCCCCTGGATGAGACTCCGAGCCTCCTCAGGGACGCCCGTGTCTGCCAGAGGCAGAGACAGGTGCTCCTGCTCCAGAGAAAGGGACAGAGAGTTGGCGTGGGTGCCTTGGGGAGACAGACGGGTTTCAGGGACCTGCGCTCACCTTATAGTGCACAATCTTGCCGTAGGTCTCAGCCGTGGAGTCGGCGTAGAAGGGCGTCTGCCCATAGAACATTTCATAGGCGAACACGCCCAGTGCCCACCAGTCACATTCTGGCCCGTAGCTGCCCGGCCCGGATCCGCCGCCCACAGCCTGCAGGATCTCGGGAGACAAGTAGTCTGGGGTCCCCACGGCTACCAGGGACCACACCTGAACAGACAGGACCACAGTGGGCTCCAGCCCAGCCCTCCTAACCATGCCCCGTACTGTCTAACCCTGTGCCCCAGGACTGGCTTCTGAACACCCCCCTCCACTTCTAAGTCTGACCCCGTACCACACTCTGAGCCCACTCGTGGTCTTCTTGGTGGGCAGAGCTGCCCTGCAGTAGGTACACCCACTCACCTTTCCATCCGCCCGCAGCTTAAGGCAGGAACCAAAGTCCGCCAGGCGGATGTGGCCGCAGCGGTCCAGCAGGATGTTGTCTGGTTTGATATCCCTGCTCAGAATTAAGAGCAGAGGCATGAGCCTCCTGGGCACCAGCCAGCCAGGCTCCGCCCTTCTGAACAGTTCAGCCCCTGCATGGAGTCTACTACTGGGCCCCACTTCTAGCTCCCACCTCCAGGGGGCCCCACCAAAATGGTCCTTCTCTAGACCCCATCCCCTCTGAGCTAGCACCCCATTCCTCTCTGGGTTCCGCCCCTCGGGCCCCGCCCCTCGGGCTCTGCCACGCCCACCTGTGCACATAGCCCAGCCGGTGCACTGAGTCTATGGCCATGACAATCTCGGCCAGGTAGAAGCGCGCCATCTCGGCCGGGATCCGCTCCCCAAACTTGCTCAGCAGCGTTAGCAGGTCCCCGCCCACGTAGTATTCCATCACCAGGTACTGGGAGGGGGCGTGGCATTGGGATGGGGTCAGTGGCCCCCCAGGCGCCCATCAAGGATAGCCAGAGGCAGACTCCCAGAGAGAGATGTCCCCTCCCTGGATGGAGACACCAGAGTTCCATACCCAAGAGACCCCAGAAAGCTTTAAGGCCAAATCTGAGATTTCTCAAAAAACCCCACTTCTCTAGGATGTCACTGGACAGAGACTCCCTTTGAGCCATCCAGGGAAAAAGAACCCAGAGACCTCCCAACACCCAACGGATAGATCCCAGATACTCTGCCCAAGTAGTGGCCCGCATCCTCGAGAGATGCTCTATTCCAGTTAAGAGCTTCCTCCAACAGAGGGATCTTAGTGTGAGACCCCGAAACCGGCCAGAAAAAGAGCAGTAAAGGACGTCACCTCCACTTCCAGAGGTTTTTTTTTTTTTTTTTTGCGGAACCAGGGATTGAACTCAGGCCCTTGCGCTTGCCAGGGAAGCGCTTATTCTATTGAGCCATCTCCCCGGCCCACTTCTAGAGTTTTAAAAAAAGGCCCCTCCTCAACCTGAGACACATCTTGCCAACATACAGGCTGCCGTGCGAGCATTTGGGGGCAGCTAACCAATACTGCAACTTCCTCTCCCTCCCTAAGCCAGCCTTGTTAAGTGGGAGGGGGTGCCCCGTCCTTCTCAGTCGCCCGGTCAGGCGCTCACCAGGTAGTTCTCGTCCTGGAAGGCGAAGTGCAGCTGAGTGATCCAACGGCGGTCGCCGTTCACCAACACATCCCTCTCTTCTCGGAAGCACGACACCTGCGTGGCAGCGGAGGCGCTGATGAAGGTGAGAGGCGCAGATCGCCAACCCACCGTCCCTGGCCTGGCCCTCACCTCGCCTCTCTTCAGCATGTCCCACTTATTCATGATCTTCATGGCATACACCTGGCCCGTCTGCTTCATCTTCACCACCGCTACCTAAAGGCGAAACAAGTTAACAGAGAAGCAGCTAGAAAAACGCGCAGCCGCCGGGGCTGGACTCCACCCCTAACTTTACCCAGCCGTGGCCCCGCCCCGGACACACCACGCCCATTGGCCCCAAGCCCCACCCCAGGCCAGCCCAGTCTCGGGTTCAAACTCTCATTCATCAATTTCTAAGGTCCCGCCCTAGCTCCTACGCCCCGCCCACCTCAAAAGCGTTCCAACTCTGGTGGCCAGTCAGGACTCACCTCGCTGAACGCCCCGCGTCCAATCACCTTCAAAATCTCAAAGTCATCCCTCTGGAGTCGAATCTCCTTAAGCCTGGCCACAATGGGCTCCGCTGGGTGTGGTGGGGGTAGAGGAAGAACCGAGGGTCACTGGGACGGACCCTGGAGAGGACGGCCTGACTCTTAGTCTCCCCCTCTGTTTCTCACTGTCTGCTCCCCCAGCTCTCCCACAAAAACACTATGTAAGGTTTCAGTGATCCAAAACTGCCCACTCAAGAAGCCTGAGAACCCGTTCTGGAGATACGGCATTGGCAAGAGGGCTCCAGTGGGTTCAAGAGTGACAAACATCTGCAGAATAGGAGGCCTTGGAGAACAGAGGGGGACAGGAATAAGACCAGTTCTTACGTCTCCCTGCGCCCCAAGGCCCCACCGTGGTAGTTAGGGTGCCCCACCCCCACCCCAAGTTCCCATCTCCCGAGTTGCGTTCCATCCCAGAACTGCCGTGTACCCAGGACCTCCAGAGTGAGCTGCGGGCGGTTCTTGGGAGCATTTTGGGAAACACTGCATCTGAGCCCAGGAGAGGATGGCGAGGCTCCGCCAGCACTAACAGCCTGAGCTCTGCTGGAAGTGGCTCTGTTCTCCCCAGTAGGCAGCCGGCTTCACTTACGGATGCCATCAGCAGCAGAGGCTACGAGCCTGCAGCTGGGCCCGCAGCGCACAGTTCCAGAGGGGCACGGGAAGGTGGAAGTTGGAGACTCGGGGGAAGTGGGGAGAGGGAGGCCTGGCCTTGGGGTCGAAGAATCCAGGCTTGTGAGCCAGGGAGGGGGAGGGAAGAGTGCTGGCAGGGAAAAGGGGAGAGGGAATGGGCTACAGAGAGAGGGGGTTCTGAGAGCAGGGGCCGGCAGGGAAGCAGCAGCCAGGGCCTAGGACGGGGGAGGAGAGAGCCAAGACATTGAGCCCTTTTAAGGCAGCGGGAACCCAGGCCCCCTCCCCCGCCTCAGGCCTGGCAGGGGAGGGGCCGGAGGACGCAGCTCAGGCCACAAAAGGACTGCTCCTTCCAGGAGAGCCAGAGCCCTGCCCCCACACAGGCCTCAGTTTACCCTGCCAGCCTAGCTTCTTTCTCTGCAAAAATGAGGCTGAGAGAGTTACAGATCTGGGCCGGAGGCAAGGTGGGGAGAGGTGTCTACCAGAGGCCAAGTGGCTTGTACTTTGGCCTCTACCTTCCCATCTATGAAATGGGAGAAGAATGGTGCCTGGTTCAGGTAGAGGAAGACATGGCCGAGAGAAAGCTGGGGAAGATAGGGTAAGGAGACAGTGACACAGGGATACACACAGGCCCGGGACCAAAAGCAGGACACTGAGGGACAACCATGTGAAGTGAAACTGGAGCAAGCCTGAGACCTAGGCCTGGTGGGTGGGGGCAGACAAGGAGGAAGTGTTTAGCCCTTCTCTGACTTGTCCCCAGGGCCCAGGAAGACCTTCCCAGAAGGGACTTCATAAGATAGCAGGAGGGTTGGTGGCCCTGAACTGGGACCACTAAGGAGGATGAGAGCTGGAAGGGACCATGGCCAACACAGGCTGGCAGGGACCAAGACATGGGGGGTGGCAGAGAAGGGGGCACCCCAAAGCCCAAACTGCTCCCAGTGGGGGAGGAGGCCACAAGTGGCACGCATCTGCAGAGCTGGCTCTTCCCCAGGGCCTGTGTGTATCACCAAGCCCAGCGCTTGGGCACCTGTCAGGGCAGCTGGAGAGCCTGGCGCCCAGCACCTGTCAGCCACACCCATGGCAGCTGTCCCTCCTTGCTTGCCCTTGTGCTCTTGAAAACGAGGGTAGAGGGTCACAGGGCCTACTTAGAAGACAGACTGAGGAGATGGGGCCACCAGTAAGTCTCTAGCCTAGACACAGGCACGGGAGATAGGGACACAACAGGTGGCTATGCCCACCCTAGCCCGCTGAAGCTCCCCTGCTATGGCTGTTACAGCTGCTCCAGCCTCTGCTGACTTCACTTGGCTCTGCCAGGGTGGCATGGACAGAACTGTGTTGCCCAAGAACCTGGTCCAAGCTCTGGAGCACCCCTTGGGAAGTTACCTTTGAGTCCACCCGATCCCAGGAGCCCACACAAGCCAGCACTCACCCCACTGTAAGAAGTCGGCCACATACTTGTCCTGAGCCAGGTCGGAGGTGCCCAGTTCCTGGTGGACGCCCAGGAGAAGGTCGAGCAGGGGCTCCAGCCCCAGGAAGCTGGGGTCCAGAGCCAGCTGCTGGAGCCGCCTCAGCCGCACCTCGGCTGACATGCCGGGAGGGCAGCACCATGGCCCCTCCCGGGGCCAAGGCTTGGGGTCCTCCTGTCACAGGGTCAGACAGACCCTGTCCAGGCCCTGGAGCCCTGACTGCATGTCCTCCTGTCCCTGGCTGTCCCCTGGGTCTCTGTGGTCACTTCTCTGTGGCTGAGGCCTCCTCCTCTTCTCACCCCACCCCTAGTCCAGCCCCCTCCCGCCTCCCAGTCTTAACCCCTCAGGAGCCAGCCCCCCAACCACCCATTCCTTAGTGCCATTGACCCTTTCAGTGCTAAACAAGAGCTGAAGTATCTCAGTCCTCCCAGCAGAGGTGGGGCACTATATACTGTGGGTTCAGATGAGCCCTCCCATTGCCCAGATGGCCAATTGAGGCTGATTGACGGAGTAGCTAACCCCCCATCTCCCTGAAGCACCACGGCTGGGGGGAGGGAGAGACAGGGCCTGGGGGGGGGGGAGGCCAGGGCAGTTTCTCCAGTGACTCAGATGGATTCCAACTTGGGGATAAATTTAGCCCCTGGGCCCTCTGCTTTACACTTTGTGTTTGGCAGGAGGTGGGGAAAGGGTGGTAGAGAATTGGGTGGGGATGCTCTCAGGAGCCAAGGCCTGGGCCGACCTGCTGGCCAAAGCCTGGGGGAGGCAAGTGGTAGAGCCAGGCCCGCCTGGGCCTGAGGAGACCCCAAAATAGCTCCTTGGCCCCTGGCCGGGTGGCCACATTCCTTGCCCGGACTGGGATTAGAAACAGAAACATTTTGGGGGTGGAGTGGGAAGACACCACTCCCGTGGCTCTGCAGAGCTGCCAGCAGGGATTGTAGCTTTCTTTCCAGAAAGGGCAGAGGAAACCATGGCCCCCTAGACCACAACAGGCCAGGCTGAGTACTCCAGGGACCCCCTTGATGGCACCTCCAGGAGCTGCTGGGGGGAGCCCCACAGGGGAGGCCCTAAAAGAATGGAATTGGACAGTTGCTATGCTTTAACTTTTAAAACACCCCTGAGCACACCCAAAGGCGCTCCTGGATGTCTTCTCTCCTCCTCCCTAGAGCCCTGCTGCACCTCAGGTCCTCGTGCCTTCCCTCAGGAGCAGGCTTGAGGAGGTGGGCTGGCCACTGCTTCCTTTAGTGAAATCCAAGTCCCAGATGGATGCCAAGAGGGCTCACTTCCTCCCATCTGCCCACCTATGCAGGGAACAGAGCCGCTGTGCAAACAGGGAACTTTAGTATAAATAAGAAGTCCTGGGGGACAAGGAGGGTCCTGGGACTTCCATAACTTAACACTCTTTAAAAGCACAGAGCACAGCAAGGGGTGGGACCAAGTATGGGCTGGGAGGGGACCACTCCTGCTCTGACTTCTCACCCCAGGAGTGCGCTGGGGCGCTGGTGGCTGGGAGCTTCTCCCCAGAAACGACCAGTCACATGCTGGGGACAGGGATGTGGGTTAACACTGATGTTCCAGAGGAAGGATCACAGTACTTGGCGATGGGTGGGGTCAGGGCTGAGGCCACTTGGGCCGCTACATCCCCCATGTCTGGGCCAGTTTGGGGGACCAAAACAGTCCTTCCTTTGTGGTTAGTCTTGTTAATACGTTGATCCATGAGGTCAGCAGGGAGGGTTATGGCTAGGCGTCTGGGAGCATGGGGCAGAGGACCCCAATATCCACGGCTTCACACCACTGTGCCACTTGGGGAGTTGCCTGGCTGGGAGGAGATGCCCTGGGGAGGACAAAAGGGAGACAGGCAGGGTCAGACCTCACCTGCCCTGCCAGTGCAGGAAGGGAGCAGCTGGAGTCCTCCAGGCCACTCCCGCCCTGGGGCTGCCCCTCAGCCCACCCTGGACCCGAGGCCACTGCGCTAGTCCGAGGCCCAGCTTAGCTGGTGGCTAACTCCCCTGTCCCAGCGGTTGGCAGGGTCACACATAATTAAGGATCCCAGGCAGAAACAACGGGGGAGGCAAGGGGAAACTGGAGTCCCCATCTGATTTGGGGCAGTGGTCCTGAGATGCTGGAAAGGCAAGAACTCAAGGACGGTCCTACCTCTACCACTGAACTGCTGGGTGACCTGGGCCAATTTCCTTCCCCTGCCTGGGCCTTGGTCTCCTCATCTGTGAACTAGGGAGACAGAGGGGTCTCTTTCAGGAATCAGTCACGACTCCCCAAGCCCCACCACCCTTGCCTCCAAGACGAGACTGTGCTTAGGTTCTAAGAACTCAAGTCTCAGCTCCCTCAACAAAATAGTAGAGACAATGAGTTGCAGCCCTCAGAGCTGGGGTCCTGGCACTGAGGCCGAACTAAGAGGAGCAGAGATGCCCGAGATACACTGTGAGCTCACAAGGTCCCTGTCTTGCACTGTGGTGACCTTCTAAACCTCACAGCCATCTGGGAGCTGTGTGAACCCACCCTAGCTCATCTGAAAAGCTCTCTGTCCTAACAGTGGCGAAAAGGCCAGAAAGGAGTGCCTGGCTCAAGGTCACAATAGATGGGCAGGCCTGGAGTCTGGGTCCGATTCCCAGGCCCTGCCTGCCACAGGTCCTGAAAGTCCAAGAACATGCTGGAAGTTAGGCCCAGAGGCTTCATCTTGCCTCTTAAAAATGTCACCATCTGAAATCCCACAGAAATGGGCTCTGCCTTGAGACAAGAACTAGGCAGGACCAAGCTGTAGGGGCCCTGTAAAGCTGCCTTCAGGACCCTGGCTAAGGGTCTCCCGCTGACTTGGGTCACTGCCCTTTTTGCTGCTGATTCTAAGCAGCTCCAGCTTCCCAGTGCTCTAAGCCTGTGGGGCCTCATTTTGGGGCACTGACATCTCTCTGCATGTGTCCCCTCCTCCCACAAGAAAGTGCCACACTCGCTGCCCGAGCCTCCTCCCAGCACAGGGGTGCCACTCACTGCCTTGCCGGGCCGGGCCCAGGTGCAGATGAGGCCCTCCTGGCAGGCGGTAATGATGCAGTCCTCCAGGAACAGCAGCACCGTCAGCCGCTCCTGGGCGATCTTCTTGCACACCAGCGGCTCCAGCAGCGGCACCTCGTGGATGCGCGGGCACAGCGCGGTGCCCAGCACCTTGGCAGGGTCCAGGCGGCTGCGGGGCGCAGGCCCACTGGGCTTGTCGCTACCACTGCCCCCACTGCCACCTCGGCTGATGTTGCCCAGGCTGTGGTAGCGCTTGTGCTCCTTCTCGGTCCCCCGGTCCCTCCGCTCCTGCAGTGTAAGTGTGGCAAAGCGGCCGATGCTGAATGGTGTGCCAGGCTCTGCGGAAGCACCTGGGCCGCCAGCCTTGCCACCGCCTGCTGGGTGGGGGAGGCTGTTAGAGCGGGACAGGGAGCGGGGCAAGGGGCCTGGGCCAGGCTCTGGACCCCTTGAGCTGCCAGTGGCTGTTGGTGTGGCACCTGGTGTGCCAGGAAGAGTGCGTGTGCGTGTAAGGGGAGGATGTGGGGACAGCACATCTTCAGTGAGGTCCCACAGGCAGAACTGCGTGTCCTGACCCGCCGAACCGAAGCGGTAGGTGATGGAGCCAGCCTTGGGCAACGGGGAGAGGGAGGCGCCCCCGCCTGCACCAGCAGCCTCAGGCTCCTCGCCCTCCTCACCGCTCCCATCCCCATCACCACTACCAGCTGTCGCCTCCTCTGCCCGCGTGGTATAGGGGTCAAAAGCCACGGCGTTGACCCAGGACTTGTGGCCATGTCCTCGGGCCACCACGCGGCCTTCAGTGAAGGACCACACAGTGACCAGGTCATCTTCGCCTCCTGTCACCACGTAGCGGCCATCAGGGCTCCAGCACACACAGAGCAGACCCCCAAAGTAGCTCTTCATGAGCCCCCGCAGGAGCATTGAGTCGAAGTGGAAGACACGCAGGCAGCCATCCTGGCTGACACAGGCCAAGTGGCGGCCATCAGGCGAGAAGGCAAACTCATTGAGGGGCCCTTCGCCTACCGCCCACTTGGCCAGTGGGTTGCGGGGTGCTTTGCTCTTGGCCGCATACACAGCAAAGCCCTCGCCCTGCTTCAGCAGGCTGTACTGGGGTGGGGCTGAGGCGCAGGGGTGGCTGACGTTGTACAGGTATAGGTGGCCACTGGCGTGGGAAGCCAAGAACAGGCTCTCGGACTCAGGCAGCCACTTCAGATATGTCACCTTTGTCTTGTCAATCAGCCGCTGTAGAGGGAGACAGAGTGGGTTTGGAGAACACTGTTAAACCCCGGCAGATCTTACCTCAACCAGGGGCCACCAAGGCCTTTGGACCTCCGCCTGTCACACAGGTGGTGCCACACCTGGCCCAGGCCCTGGCAGAGAGCAGCTCCCACGCCAGAGGCAGATGTCAGGTCACCGCAGGCCAGAGGAAGGAGGGCTGCCTGCGAGGTAGCCATGTAGCCCTCACATAAGGGCCCATCTCTGGCAAGGGGACAGTCTTGCCTACCACACTAACGTCCTCCATCTGCTTAACCCTTTCCTCATCTTCACCACATGAAGGTTAAAAAATGGATTTACTCAATGCCAGCACTAGCACATACAACGGTCTACACAGCAGGCTCTTTGAAGGCATTTCCTGCACAAATAATTGACAGCCCCAACCTGCCAGTTGCTTGGGTCAAAAAACTTCCAAGCATCTTCGCTCCTCTCTCCTCACACCTCACATCCAATCCTACAAATCTTGCGCTCTTCACTTCCAAGTACAACTTGAGCTCCACACCAGCCCGCTCCAACTGCCCTCACCCCAGCTGCCACTCCCCGGCCCCCAGGGCCTGTTTCTTCTCTCCAGCCATCAGTGAGGAGCTGTTTAACACAGGCCAGCACCTGCCCAGGACACTCTGCAGCCTTCTCTACCCAGGTTCTAGAGAAAACAAAGCCGTGGGGAGAGGACTTTTCTCCCTGGGCCCAAGCTGCCTCCGTTCCGGGAATGCTGAGAAAAACCACCCTCCCTCAATCATTCTCCACTCTCCGCTCTCCAGCTGAGATAAGCCAGGCTGGAAAGCGGCTCTGCAGACTCTTATCTAAGAGGAGGAGGCGAAGTCTCTTCAGTGCCTGCCAGGGAGCTGGCCCCTCATTCCCTCTGCGCAGAACATCCTTCCCCGGGGATCTTTCTGGCTTCCTTCAGTTCTTCTTCATTCAAAGTCACCTCATGGCAGAGCCTTCTGGACCAACTTATTTCAACTCACCCAACTTACCTCTGCTTCCTCCCCAGTGGCCTCACCACCAGCCAACACGCAGGACCTCACTACAGCCGACGGCCATCGGCCTCCCCACCTGACTGAAAGCTCAGCAAGGGCAGGCCCTTCTGTCCTTTTCTCCCTGAGGTCGCTTGGAGCCAGGCCTGGATACTCCATAACTATTCTGTGAATGGATGAGCTAATACATTTTTAATCCATTCTCATGCTACTCGTTCCCTTCAGCCATTCACTCATTTAGAGAATGTTTGTGGATCACCCCTCTGGGCGAAAAGGGAGATACAGGGCCAGAGCAGTTCCTGCCTGTGGTGAGACCCTGTGTTGACATCTCCTCTTGAGCCAAACTGGCCCAGACTGAGCTACTGCCCTGTGCGAGTTTATATCAGTTCTGGCATGATGTTTGCAGAGGAACACTGAGGCCTGGAGCATAGTCACCTTCCCAAAATCAAACAGCAAGTCTATAATGTAGCGGGGACTTAAATCCAAAGCCCATACAGCCCAGACTTTGAAGAACAAGAGTATCCAAAAAACCTCAACCAGTCAGGCATGGTGGCACCCACCTGCAATCCTAGCGCTTGGGAGGCTGAGGCAAGAGGATTATTCAAGCATGAGGACAGTCTGGACTACAAAGTGAATTCAAGGCCAGTCCAAAGTACACAGTGAAACCCTGTCTTAAAAAGACCCCCCAAGGGGCCGGGGAGATGGCTCAATAGAATAAGCACTTCCCTGGCAAGTGCCAACGGCCTGAGTTCAATCCCTAGTTCCACCAAAAAAAAAAAAGAGACCCCCCCCAACCAGTTGCTAGCCTCAGTCCCCTAATTTGCAAAATGGGCATGAAAAATTCCTACCCACTGGTTGATGAAGCTCAAGGACTAAGGCATTCAGCACAGGGCTGACACAGCAGAGGATCTGGGCATATCGGGAAGGTGTCATTATTGGCTGCTGTCTGTCACCGCATCCCCTAGCTCTTCTTCCCCCTGTTCGCTAGGCCCACCCTGCTCCCAGGTGCAGGCCCAAACAGCACTCAAGAGCCCACGGTCACCTCCTCATTGAATAGCTTGCTGGTATCCTTCTTGATGAGGTCCAGGTACTGCACCTGGCCGGCAGAGAAGCCCACCAGCAGGGAGATGGTCTCCATCGCAGCAGTGAACTGGTTGAAGTCGTGGCAGGTAGGCTGGGTGCCCTTGTAGATCCGTTTGTCAATCGGCTTGTTGAGGTCAATGGACTTGAGTGGTGGGAGGGAGAGGAGTTAACAATTTACACCACTGAGGGGAAGGAAGAGGTGCTGAGGTCCAAGAAAACCACTAAGAGGAAGCAGGGTTAAATGCCTGAGGGAAGTGGGTAGGTGGGTCAGGCGCAACCACAGACAGGAAGGGGACACAAATCAGAGTGAGGGGAAAAACCCACTGGAAGGACAGCCTCTCAGACCACAGAGCCTTTCCACAGTTGTACTCTCCCACCACAAATTTTGGGACATGCCATCAGGCTCCAGGGTTCCCAGAGTCCCCAAGTTCCAATTTTTCCCACCCTACCCCAGCCCCTATAATCTCAGCAACTGCCTTGGGACTTCGCACAATATTCCAAGACCTTAAACTCTCAAGGATACCCATGTTTCAAGGATTCTGAAGCCCAATATCACAGAATCCCCTTCAGTTTGGAGTCTTTAAACCTAAGGACCTCTGTCACGGTTTAGGGACCCATCAACCTTCATGATCTCCCCATCAGACTGGTACATTCTTCACCTCTGGCCTCTGATCCTCATCATGCCAAGGGTCATGTCTTCTGGAACCTAAATCACTAAATGCCTGAGGATCTCATTCACCTATTACCTCTAAAAAGCCCATCACGTGCAGAATTGCTTTCATTCCTGGGCTCCTGAAATATCAAGACGGCCCTCTAACTAGTGCAGACTCCAATATTTCTGGGTTCTCCATCTCCTCGGAGCCTGCATCAATTCTCCATCACCTGCAGAATGCCTGCTATCCCAGAATCCAGGGGACCCCTGCATCATTTTGGACGTCCGACCACAAGCTCCATCACATACGGAATACTCTGCACCCCATAATCACCACGCGGAAGGCATTCCCTTATCATCTTTCAGAATCCTGCATTACCTCTAAGAATCGTGTTCCTCTAGGATGTCCATCACATCTAAGATGCTTTTCTCTGGGCCCCCTGTCAAATTTGGGGGCTCACCTATCACTTCCCAAGGACCCACGACGCGGGGCCGCTCACCCGTTGGCTCCCGCGGCGGCAACAGCCCGGGTAGAAATAAAGCTCGCGGCCCAAGTTGAAGCAGACGCGGTCTCCTCCTGCGCCCAGCCCCGCAGGCGTGGCGGGCGGCTCCCCGGCCCCAGAGCCTTCTGGCTCCCCGAGGCGCACG
>NW_004524773.1:1508182-1510826 GCF_000260255.1 Octodon degus | reverse complement strand
GGCTGGGGCGGCGCCGGGGTCTGGACGGAGGCAGGACCCGACCTGCGAGCGGCGCCGTCGCCGGGAAGCAGCTTGTAGAAGCCTTCGCGGGTGCGGAACTGCGACTTGATTTCCGTGCAATCCCCCATGGCGGCGCCGGGGCCCGAGGCACCCTCCGCGCCACCTGCCGCCATCTTGGGCGCCCCCCGGGCCCCGCCGCTGCAGGACCGCCGCCCGCCGCCCGGCCCCCTGCCGGAAGCAGCGGACCCGCGCCGGAAGAGGTGGGAGCGTCGCCGCGGCAACGCTTTTTGGATTGGCACAGGGGTCCGGAGGCGGGACAAGCCCGGCCGTCGCTAGGGTAACGGTTCCCTGCTGTGGGCGGGTCCCAAAGATGGGCGGGCCTCCCAGGCTGCTGCTGAAAAGCGGTTGGCTGCGGGGGCGGGGTCCGCTCGGGGATGGGGCGGGGCTATTTGGAAAGCTCTGGTCCCTAACAACGACACCCTGGGAACTATTTGCCTAGCAACGGAGGGACCCTTAAGAGGCCTAGTCAGTATTACAGCCCTCTCATGATATCACAGCTGACCCTAGGTGATCCTTGTTTTTTGTTGGGTTTTTTTTGCACCGGGAATCGAACTCAGGGCCTCGCGCTTGACAGGCAAGTGCTGAGTCCTGAGCTACATCCCCAGCCCTCCTTGTGCCTTAAATCCACAATATGCCCACCCACCTGATTGATGTCCAGTATTTCTCCCTGACAGCTTAAGGTCTTTAACCATTTTTCCCCACCCCAAAATCCTAGCTGACCCAGCGTCACCACAAAACCCCAAAGATTTCATGTAATCCACTACTAATTTTTTTTTTTTTTCCAGAACCGGGGATTGAACTCAGGCCCTGTGCTTGCCAGAGAAGTGCTTATTCCACTGAGCCATCTCCCTGGCCCCAAAATTAACTTCATTCCCCCCCCCAACCAGGAATTGAACTCAGACTCTTGCGCTTTCGAGCCATCTCCTCCGGCCTTGATCCACTACTAATTAATACTAACTTCAAACATCCTATTGTATTCTTCACCAGCCTCCAGTATACTTCCACATGACTTCACTGCCCTCAATAACTTCACTCTTCCTCCAAAACCTACCTCGATTCCAAAATGTCATTGATCCTTGCAATGCCCCCTGTGCCCCAATGATCCACTAGTAATCCCAAGTCTCCCCCATCCTCTGCTGAAGCCACCCTGGCTCGGATGCAGATTCCTGTAGATTGGTAGACTCAAAGGCTTCTCACACTTCTCACCAGAATGCTCCAGAGGCATCCCACTCACAAACCCTACCATGAGTTTGGTATCTTATTCCAAATACTGTTTCTCTCTCATGTCCCCACCTTAAGCCTGGCCTTGCCAACCACCTAGTCACCTGGGTCAAAGATCACACACACACACACACACACACACACACACACACCCTTTTAATATACAGGGTCATGTTAAGTCACTACATTCCCCGGGCTAGGCTGACTTGACTTGTAATCTTCGTGTATTAGCCTGCAATTGTGCTGAGATTACAGGTGTGTGTTACCGTGCTTGGTTTCCCTAGACTGCTGTCTTAGAGAGAAGGAGTCACTGTGTAGTTTGGGTTGGCTTCACATTCATTATGCGGCTGCGTAGGGCTTCAAACTCTCTGCAGTCCTCCTGACTCAGCCTCCTGAGTGCTGAGGTGGCAGGTGTCAGCCACCACACCCAGTGGTTAGTTTCTTTTTTTAAAGAAGCAGGTACGTGTGGGCCGGCCAAATAGCTCAGCTGACTAAAGCGCCTGCTTAGGCAGATGCAGCAGACCAGGGGTTTGATCCCCAGCGTGCCCTGCCGGCCCTGCCCCTGGGGCACCCCGAGAGGGCATTTGAGACTGGGTGTGGTGGTGAGAGACTGTAATCCCAGGTCTTGGGAGGCTGAACACAGGGGGATCACTACGAGTCCGATCTATGTAGTGAGACTCTGTAAACTCTTACTTTAAACAAAAAAAAAAAAAGAAGTTATGTTCTTTTTTCTTTCTTTCCCTTTGGTCTGGGTAGAGGGTACTAGGAATTGGATTCAAGAACTTGTGCTTGCTAGATAGGCACTTGTGCCACTGAATTATATCCCCAGCCTAAATTGTCCTCTGGGCCTCCAACTTTCAATCCTTTTGCCTCCATTAGATGAGTAGCTGGGATTAAAGACTTGGGCCACCATACCTGCCTAGAGGAGTCTTTCCAAAGTACAAATAACATGGGCCATTCCCTGATCCAGACTGCTGCTGCTGCTAATGCTGTCCTGGTAAAATTAAGCCCTGTGCCATCTGGCCTCAGCAAGTCTTTTTCCAGCCTCATCTCCACCCCCTAACCTCTCACATCTCCTGCCACCTAAATGAGAAACTGCCCCTCCCATCACATCATTGATGTAGCCTCCGAAAGCGACCCCCTCAACAGGGTCTACGTACAGTGGTTCAGGCTAACCTCAAACTCAACAGCAAATCCTCCTGCCTTGTCATTACTGTATCTTGCTCTTGGGTCTTTGCACATGGGAAATTCCTTTCTTTCCCTTTTTTTTTTTTTTTTTTTTTTTTCGGAACCAGGGATTGAACTCAGACCCTTGCGCTTGCCAGGGAAGCATTTATTCTACTGAGCCATCTCCCCAGCCTTT
>NW_004524773.1:1505671-1508082 GCF_000260255.1 Octodon degus | reverse complement strand
AAACTAGGGATCAAACTCAGAACATTGTGCTTGCCAGGCAGGCACATAAGCCACTGAACTATCTCCCCAGCCCCATTGTTCTGTTTTTTGACTTCTTAAGTGTTCGCTCAAGGGAGCCAGGGAGATGGCTCAGTAGAGTAAGGGCCTGAGTTCAATCCCTGGTTCCACCAAAAAAAAAAAAAAAGAGTTTGCTCAAGCCGCGGTGGTACACACCTGTAATCCCAGCACTTAGGAGGCTGAGGCAGGAGGCAGGAGGCAGGAGGATGGTTGGGAGTTTAAGACTAGCCTGGCTTACAAAATGAGATCAAGGCCAGCCAGATCTGCATAGTGAGACCCTGTCTCAAAGTCAAAAAAACCCCAAAAACCAAAAAGCTCGGCAGCTCTGTCAGTCCTCAGAGCTCCTCCATCTGGACTGCCATCTTCTGGGGACAAGTGTGTCTTCCTTAGTGTATGTCAGCCCTGGGAAGGCAGCCCAGGGTGCACTTGGACATTTCTGTGTCTTCAGCATAGGTCTGGTTAATAGGAGTCACTTCAATACGTGTTTGATAGCCAGCTGAATAAATAAATGAAAAACGGGGGAGACTGTACCAGCAGGTGCCAGCCCCTGCCTCCAGCACCTCACAACAGCCCTTACTTGGCATCTAGGTCAACAAATGTGGGGTGGGCATAACTCAGTGGCACAGCGAAGTGCAAGGTGCTGAGTTCCATCCCCTGAACAAAAACGAAAGAAAACAAAAATTGTTGAATGAATTAATTACTGCATTGGAAATTTGTCATATACTACTGCACCCCAGGAGCAGGAAGCAAGGACAGTGAAACACTACAAGCCAGAACTATCTACGCGGAAGGGAAAACTACTGTGTGTGTGCTTGGGGGATGGGCATGCCAGGCTTCAGTCATCCAGGTCCTCGCCTTCCTCCTCCTCCTCGTCCTCCTCTTCGTCCTCGGCGGCCGCCAGGGCCTGCTCCTGGGCAGCGCGCAGGGCCTGCTCCTCCTCCACCGTGGGGTCGCTCATCTCGGTGATCTCTGGGCCGCTCGCGTACTCCTGCTGAACGGGGGCTGGCAGGGCCGGGTTAAAGTTGTCCGGGCTGTACTTGTGACCCCAGCCGATGTAGAGGTTCTCAAACTTTCTGCAGGGACAGAGAGATAGCACAAAACTCTTTAAGGGCCACCCAGAGCGAGGACGAAGAATGCCCACAAAGTCTCGCAAAGTCTCGCGGGGCCGAGTGAGCTCACTTTGTAGCCCTGGCTGGCCTCAAACTGGCAATGGTCCTCCTGCCCCAGCCTCCCGGGTGCTGGGATTACAGGTGTGTGCCACCACGCCTGGCATCTTTTTTTTTTTTTTTTTTTTGACGGAACTGGGGATTGAACTCAGGCCCTTGTGCTTGCCAGGCAAGCGCTTATTCTACTGAGCCATCTCCCCGGTCCCTGGCATCATCTTTCTTGAGACAGGGTCTTCAGGCTGATCCTGAACTCACTGTGTCCCCAGGATGGCCTTGAACTTGCAGCAATCCTCATGCCTCAGCCTCTCCAGTGCTGGGATCACATGTTGTGCCACCATGCTTGATGATTTCTTCTTTATTGAACCAGGACCTTTACACTGAGCTATGTCCATCCCTAGACTTTTTTTTTTTTTTTTTTTTTTTTTTTAGACAGAGTGTCACTGAATCTCTCAATTACCCAGGCTGGACTCAAATGTGTGATCTTGCCTCAGTCTCCCAGAGTGCTGGGATTACAGGTGTACATGACCATGCCTGGGTTATGATTTCTTCTCCACCTACTGGTTATAGAGGAAAGTGTTATTTCCTTGCCACATACTTGTGAACTGTAATTCCCTTCTGTTAATCATTTCTAATTTCATTCCCCAGTGGCCAGAGAAGATACTTTGCATGATTTCAATTCTTTTAGGAGAAATGACTTATCAAGATCCTGTCTCCAAATTGAAAAATTAAAAATGATCAGGGCAGGGCCGGGCAGATAGCTCAGTACAATAAGCGCTTGAAATAAAAATGATCAGGGGTGCGGCTCAGTGCTAAGTCTCTGTGTTTAATCCTCACCACTGGATGTAGGGGTGGAGGACTTAATTTTAATCCCTAGCACTAAGAAAGGGAGGAAAAAAGAAAGAAAATAAACACACTCTAGGGTAAGCTTTGGGTTCCATCCCCAGAACTGGGGAAAACAAACTAAGTCTTCAGAATCTGAGGTATAGGGGCCGGGGAGATGGCTCAGGGGAATAAGTCCTTCCCTGGCAAATGCAAGGGCCTGAGTTCAATCTCCAGTTTAAAAAAAAAAAAATCTGGGGTGTACTTTCCACTTGCAGTGTATCATAATTTGTTTATTTATTTATTTTTATGAATTTAGGACAGGATCTGCAGGGTGTACAGGGTCTCACTTCTGAGATCAGACTCGTA
>NW_004524773.1:1498341-1505316 GCF_000260255.1 Octodon degus | reverse complement strand
GCTGTGCTGTGCCTGAGCAGGCTGGTCAGCCCTTGTTTGTTTATTTTTGAGCTAGGGTCTCACTATGCAGTCCAGGCTGGCCTCAAACTCATGGTGATCCTCCTGCTTCAGCCTTCCAAGTGCTAGGATTACAGGCATGAGCCACTGTGCGTGGCAATGTGCATCTCAATTTGGACACTAAATTTTCACCAGAAATATCTAGCCTGTATTGAGATAATTAGAAATATTTTTCCCCCCTTGAGACAGGGCTTCACTTTGTAGTGTAAGCTGGCCTGGAACTCATTATGTAGTCTAGACTAGCCTCAAATGCATGGTGATGCTCCTGCCTCAGCCTCCTGAGTGCTGGGAATACAGGTGTGGGTCACCACACCCAGCTTAACTGAGCATGTACAAGCTGGACAAGTGTCCTACCGCTGAGCTCTTGAGGACTTAGTACGAAACAGAGAATATAAAATAGCTCACTGGGGCCAGGGAGCTGGCTCGGAGGTCTAAGCGCCTGTCTGGTAAGCACCAGGACCCAGGCTTGACCCCTGGTACCACATGCTGGACCGATGAAACCAGGCAGACCACTGTGAGTCTGAGCTGTGTATCCAGACCCTGTACCAAATAAATCAATAGATCTTAAAAAGAAAAAAATAGGGCCACAGAGATAGCTCAGCGGTCTAAGTGGCTGCCTAGGCAAGTTGAGGACCGTAGCACATGCCACACTGGTGCCACCCTCAGGTGCTGGAAGCCAGCCACCAAGACCAGGCTGGTGGTACAGGCCTATAATCCCAGCGATAGAAGGCTGAAATAGGAGAATCATTACAAGTCCAAACTGAGTAGTGAGACCCTGTACCAAATACATAATTTTTTTTTTAAAAAAGCACATTAATGATTTCACATTTTATTGTTGTTTTGCGGCACCAGGGATTGAACTCAGGACCTTGTCCTTGCCAGGCAGGTACTTATACAACTGAGCCAACTCCCCAGCCCCCAGTGATTTCACTTTTTTTTCTTTTGCAGAACTGGGGATTGAGCTCAGACCCTTGCGCTTGCCAGGGAAGTGCTTATTCTACTGAGCCATCTGCCCGGCCCTGATTTCACATTATTGATTTCATGCTTTAATTATTATTATTATTATTTTATTTTATTTTATTTTATTTTGTGGTACTAGGGATTGAACTCAGGACCTTGCACATGCCAGGCAAGTGCTTATTCTACTGAGCTATCTCCCCAGCCCTCATGCTTTAATTATAACCTAGATTTTATATATAAAATTAGAATTAATTTTATTAGAATGAATTTTATTTACTTATCTTCATTTTTTGAATATACCTACTATAGCTTACTTACTTTCTTTCCTTCTTTTTGGTACCACTGGAACTTGGCCTCGTGCTTGCCAGGCAGGCACTGTGCTGCTGAGCTACATCCCCAGCCAAGCATTTAAAATTATCTTCTGTAGTTCTTTTTTGTTTTTTGTCTTTTTTAGATAAGATTTCACTATACAGTTCAGGGTGGCCTTGAACTCATTCTGCAGCCCCGGCTGGCCTCGATGCCTCCAACTCATGCAAACTTCTCGCCTCAGCCCCCAGAGTGCTGGGCTTACAGACAGGTGCCACCATGCCCAGATAAAATTATCTGATGTAGTTATTTATGTTGCTCTAGGTGCTGGGGCCCAGAAGGGAGCAAAGCAGACGAGCTTCCTGGCCTGGTGCCACACTCCTGCTGGAAGGCTGGGCATACACACAGCCACAGGCCCAGGCCTCACCCTCCATTCTGCCTTGCTCCATAATTCAAACTAGAAGAGGAGAAAGGAGGCTAACAAAGGAACAAGGAGCAACAGAGACAGGGAGAGGGTGAAGAGAAGAAGGGGGGAGGGCGGGGGGAGGGAGAGACGGGCTGAGGCCCTGAGATCCAGAGCTGGGGTCCTGGAGGAGCAGTTTCGCTCTGACCTTATTTCCAGGCTTTGCTGTTCCAGAGAGCATTGTTTTTCTGTGGTGCCTCGCGCCTCTTGGCACACAGCCACCCTGTCAGCTCCAGGTCCCCGCCTCCCCTGGCTCATGTGGACCCTGAACCAGCAATCAGCTTCACTTGTAGCTGTTTACTCTTTTTTTTTTTTTTTTTGCGGAACCAGGGATTGAACTCAGACTCTTGTGCTTGCCAGGGAAGTACTTATTCTACTGAGCCATCTTCCCGGCCCCTTGTAGCTGTTTAAAAATGCCAGATCTCACCAGGCAGGGGTCACACATGTAACACCAGTACTTGAGGAGGCTGAAGAAGGAGCCAGAGAGATAGCAGCATAAGCGCCTGCCTGACAAGCATATGGTCCTGAGTTCAATTCCAAGGACCAAACAGGAAAAAAGAAAAGAATGAACAGAAAAGAAAAAGAAAAAGGAGGTTGAATTTTGGCCCCAACCTTCTAAGGTCAATTAAGACTCAGAACATATGAGAACTTGTACCGTAATGTCATGTAACTCAGTAGTGTCCCAAATTTTCTGATCAAGGAGATTATGGGGTCAAAGAGGAAAGTGATGGATGATGTAGAGTGTGCCTAAGGAGAGTCACATGGAGAGAAAACATTCTTTCAGGCTTTCACAGAGAGCACATTGGCCAAGCAATGGCTGTGACTCATCCACATGGCTGACACTGACAAAGGTTCTACAATCTGAGGTACAGGATCTCAGGATAAATCCTGAGGGGATTTCACTGACCTTATCAGACCCAAAAGCTACAACTCTTGTTGCACAGGACCTGCTTTACCTTGGTCTTAACCATCCAGTAGAAAAGTATGAAGACGAAATATAGGAAGTAAAGCCATGCTGTTATGTTGATCTGTGGGGGACTCAGGTCAATAATTTCTGACATTGCCAGTTAAACAGAAGACCCAATGCTATTATGGGCTACTGGACTCTTTTAGAATATTTTGCTGAGTTTACACACCTATAATATTCAATAACGGAACTTAACAAAAAAAGGGTATACAGATGAATGTCCATTTTGTATCTGTGTATTCAAAGTGGTTAGGATAGATATATAGTTACATTCTCTTAATGATAGAATGATTTGTTCTAATGGTGTTTGTAAATAGGATCTCAAGTCCGCATCTTGTACAGCAATTAACCACTAAGAAGAATGTATGCAGTGTGTTAATTATTGAAACTGTCCTAGCGATTTGATTTGAAACTGTCTCATTGCTATTTGTTTATCAATAAAAATATGAAAAAGAAAGAAAGAAAAAGGAGGTTGAGGAGGGAGGATTGCTTCAAGTTCACAGGCAGCCTGAGCTACATAGCAAGACCCCATCTCCTCCCCACATACACACACACGCACACATGCAAAGCCAAATCTCACCAAGCATGGTGGAGCCAGGCATGTTGGTGTATGCCTGTAATCCCAGCACTTTGAAAGGCTGAGGATCTCAAATTGGAGCCCAAGCTGGGCAATTTAGTGAGAATCAGAGAAAGAAGGAAAGAAAAATGAAACGAAACGAAAAGAAAATGTTGCTCAGTGGAAAGGCCCTGGGTTCAAGCCCAGTGGTGGGGAGGGCCCTGAATCCCAGGCTCCATCCCAGACCTGCACAACCAGAATCTGGGTCCCCAGCAGACGGCCTTGAGCCCTCACATTCACAGCGTGGGAGGCTGTGGTCTTCGCTGTGCCTTAGGCTGTGCCTGCTACCTCTTTCCTCTGAGATTTCCGCTCACAGGTGCTCAGCGCCCCCTCGTCCTTCCCTGATGCCCTAAAACATGACAGGCGCGGTAGGTACTCCCTGCATCACAGCTGGCAGTGGTGACAGCTCAGGGTGTTTTATATCGGATAGCTACAGCTATGTGGAGGAGTAGGGGTAGATAGAAGGGCCGATGGGGTGTGGATGGGGAGGCAAGTAGAACCCTAAGTTTGGAGCCTTTGATCCACAGATACACTGGTAAATTAGGGAGTGGCTGGAAGAAAGGGTTTAGCAAAAGCAAGCATGCCATTTCCCAGCTTTTGGAGGAGAAAAAGACAGCCAAGAAGTGACTGAAGTGTCAAGATGACCTGAAATCTCACCCAGTATAGGGTTGACTGCAGCGAAACTTGGCAGGTGGGGAAAAGGGCAACCTATGCAAAAGCCGCTGCCGCCTGCTGGACCGAGCTGGTAGTGCACCCGCCTGGGCCTGAGCCGAGGGGCTCGCGCCTGCCCCATGCTGAGACACTGTGGTGGAACTATACAGATCGGGCAGCTGGGTGACTCTGCCTTGTCAATCTTTTGGGAGCAACTGGGGGCCATCCTGGTGGGGAGAATTTCCACTTCCAGATGGGAAGGGACCAGTCCAGGGACTCAGAAGAGTCAGGTCCCCCTTGTCCAAAAGAGCCCCCAGCCCAGTGGGAAGGAGACTGGGGATCCAGGTCCGACTTCCCTAAGTGCTGTGTGACCCTGTACCATGCCCTTCCCCTCTCGGACCCTCTATTGTTTCATTTGAGACGTCTTGTTGTTGAGTGACCTTCCTGCTTCAGCCTCCAAAAAGTACCAGAGACTACAACTCCTGCCATTGGTCCAGCTTGGACTTATTTTAGCCCCAGTGGGACCCTTGGCAGGGAGTTAGGAGCTCAGGTGAGGGGTTCCTCCCAATCTGCCCTTGCTGGGGAGATGCCAGCTCCAAAGGAGGTCTGAGTGGGCCCCATAGGGAGGGATGGGAGAAGCCATACTTGCCACTGGCGAAGGCGTAGGCTCCCGGCCACAGGTTGGAGCGCACCACGGCGACAGAGTACTGCGGGCAGAGGGTGCAGGACACGCGGGTGGTCCAGGGCGACATGTTCATGATTTCTGCATTGGGAGGTGGAGAAGCACGGAGTCAGGGGTCCCCACACCCTGCACAGAGCTCTGGGGTGGAGGGGGAGAAGGAAGGGAGAGAAGAAACCCAGAGTGCCCCGGGCAGCTGCTGGGATGATGGCGCAGGGTGCCCCGTGGGAACCAGAGTGGGCTCGCAACCTCTGTCGGGAGCCTCAGTGGCAGCACCCAGAGACGGAGATACCCAGCTGGCATATGTGGCATCCCTCGATGGCTAGGTTCAAATCCCTCCCCACCCCACCTCCCCTTCCTCTTCCCCCCATTGGCCTCTCCCAAGACCATATGCAGAGGTCCAGGCAGCCACCGGTGAAGCAGAGGGGGCCGTGCCCAAGAGACGCGAACTAAGAGGACCCGAAGTTCTGCCTGGCCTTCCTCTGTGCCGCCCCCTCCTTGCGGATGAGGATGAGGATGAAGAGGATCAGGGAGACCCTCACCTGCATCTTCTGAGAGTGGGGTCAGTAGCGGGGGCCCGATCTCCTGCTCCACTTCATCCGGGCCCTCGTCGCCCTTCTCCTCCTCCTCCCCCAGCTCCTCCTCCTCGTCTGACTTCTGCAAAGGGTTCACCCAAGTACAGCGGCCCTGGAGGGGGGGATCAGGTGGGACACCAGCTGGGGAGGTGGGGACTCTGGCCTCGCTCCAGCTGGGAATGAGCCCATTCCTCCCTTCATGGGTTGTCACCTGCTTCTGCAATGAGCACCTCCCGGGGGCAGGCTGTGTTCTGGGTGACAGGGACTAACTCCGGAGAAAGGGGACGGCTGTCTCTGCCTGTGCACCACACTCTGCAGCCACAACCTCTGTCTGCTCACCTGCAATGGGCCCCCCAGGGCGCGGCTCGGGTGGCATTGAAGTGGGGCTCAGGAGCTCCTTTTTTTTTTTTTTTTGCAGACCCACGGATTGAACTCAGGCCCTTGCTCTTGCCAGGCAAGCACTTATTCTTCCGAGCCATCTCCCGGCCCCCAAGAGCCTCTTGAGAGCCAAGAATAGCTTCTTTTCCACTTTTTGTTTGGGCTTTTTCTCTGTGTGCGCCTGACCATGGGTGCATGCCTGCGTGTGTGTGCGTGTGTGCGCAGGACAGAACCTAGGGCTTTAAACGCACTAGACAAGTGCTTTGCCAGTGAGCCACAGCCCAGGCTTGAATACTTGTTGTTATTGTTGTTGTTTGTTTGGTACCAGGAATCAAACTCAGGACCTCGCGCTTGCCAGGCAGGCACTTGCGCCACCCAGCTATATCACCAGCTCCCCCTTTTTTCTTTCTTTCTTTCCTTTTTTTTTTTTTGAGACAGGGTCTCCCTCTGTAATTCAGGTTGGTCTTGAACTCACAATGTAGCCCAGGCTGGCCTTGAATTCATGGAGCCTCTCCTGCCTCAGCTGTAAGTGCTGGGATGACAGGCACATGCTCCCACCTCTGCCCAGTCCTGAATACAACTTAAATGAACGCATGAGCAACCACAGGAGAACTGACTCTCATTTCATCTGCTAGGAAATGGGCTGGTAGTTGCACTACTCTCTAAAGGAGTTAAGTGGGGGCTGGTGAGATGGCTCAGTGGTCTAAAGCACCTACTTAGAACAAGTTTAGCAGAGCACAGGGACCATGGTTCAATCCCCCAGCACCACATGCCAGCCAGCCCCGCCCCCTGGTGCGCTGAGCTGGCCACACACACACACACACACACACACACACACACACATAAATAAAGGAGTTAAGTGGATTCAATAAAACACTGTAAGGGCTGGGGAGATAGCCCAGTTGAATAAGTGCTTGCCTGGCAAGTGCAAGGACCTGAGTTCAATCTCCGGTTCCACAAAAAATGAATAAATAAATAAAATTAAAAAATAAAACCCTTGGGGCCGGGGAGACAGCTCAGTGGAATAAGCGCTTCCCTGGCAAGCGCCAAGGGCCTGAGTTCAATCCCCGGTTCTGCAAAATAAAATAAAATAAAATAAAACCCTGTAGAATCAACAATTGTTTAAGTAGATAATCAAAAGTTCCTAGAACCCAGTGGCCTTTTGTTTTATTTTATTTTTCAGTATTAATGATTGAAAAAAAAATGATGATTATTGAACTGAGGACCTTCCCACTGACATACATCTCCACAGCATTTTTATTTTATTTTATTTTATTTGCAGAACCAAGGATTGAACTCAGGCCCTCACGCTTACCAGGGAAG
>NW_004524773.1:1493960-1497726 GCF_000260255.1 Octodon degus | reverse complement strand
GAGCCATCTCACCAGCCCTCTCCTCTTTTTTTTCTTTGGCTTTGAGACAGGGTCTTGTTACGTAATGTAGGCCAGCCTTGAGCTTGCTGTGCAGCCCAGGCTGCCCTCTGCTTCAATTCCTGCGAGTGCTGGGCGTCAGGCACGCGTCACTGTGCCTACTAAAGTCCATAATCTCCTAAAAGCTGAATAGCTTTGCAACCAGATTTTTGGTGCTGGGGTGTAGCTGGGTGGCAGAGCTCTGGCCTCGCCCATGGGAGGCCCTCAGCTGGATCCTAGCAATGAAAAGAAAACCAAGACAGTGTCGGGAGTCGTTTGGCAGCAGGCCTGAGCTAGGAGAGTCGGCTTTGCTTCAGACGTGCTGCTGCATCTGCAGACAGGCTGTGGCCCTCGCCCGTGCACTGCACCACACACAGCCCTCGGCCCAAGCAACGCTTTGGAAATCTGGAAAATTCTGCTGCAAAATGCATCTGCTCTCTACAGCCAGCCCTCCCAGGCCAATACTGGGGACTGAACTCAGGCTTTTCACTACAAGTTATACCTTCAGCTCTTTTTATTTTTATTTATTTTGGGGTGGGGTAAAACAGCCCCTCCCTATTTATGTTATTTATTTATTTATTTATTTATTTATTTATTTTTTGCAGAACCAGGGATTGAACTCAGGCCCTTGCTCTTGCCAGGGAAGCGCTTATTCCACTGAGCCATCTCCCTGGCCCCTTCTCCCTATATATTTTAAGCTGGCCTCAAACTCACAGTGATCCTCCTGCCTCAGCCTCCCAAGTGTTGGCATACACCCCACCACCCTCAGTCCTTTTTAATTTTTGCAATAGGGTTTTTTTTTTGTTTTTTGTACAGGGTCTTACTACACAGTTCAGACTTGTAGTAATCCTCCTGTTTTCAGCCTCCCCAACAGCTGGGATTACAGGTATGCACCACCATGCCCAGACTTGCAATAGGGTCTTGCTAAGTCACTAAGCCGCCCAGGCCAGGCTCGAAGTCGCAGTCTTCCTGCCTCTGCTTCCCAGCGTGCTAGAATACCAGGTGTGCACCATCTGGCCCCGATCCCAAGGACCTGTGGCGCCCTACAGGGATACCAGCCTGGCCATACCGCGGGGTCTCCCGAGGCCGCCCGTGCTCACTCACCTGCGGCAGGATGTGCTGCGTGTGGTGCACCCAGTTGGCCAGGGAGTCGACGAGCTCGAGCACGGGGATGCCCTCGAAGTCGGCGTTCTCCTCGAAGGAGTCGCGGCCCGCGCCGCCCTCGTCCTCCTCATCGCCCTCCTCCTCGCTGAACTGGTAGAAGCCGAGCGGGCTGATGTGCGTGGCGGCCGAGATGCGCGCGATCTGGGCGCGCAGGTAGTTGGCCTCGTTGCCGGGGAAGGGCGGGTAGCTGACGACGGGCGCGTCCAGGTGGCCCGTGAAGAACTTGCGGATCTTGCGCGCGCACACGATCTGCGCGGGCGTCACGGGCGGCAGCCGCGTCCACGGCCGGCCCGGCTCGGCGCACACGAAGTACAGGTACTTGTTGGTGCCCGCGCGGCTCTCCCTGGGCACGACGGGCGGCGGCTTCCACTGCGGCTTGGGCACGGCGTCCGCCACCTTCTCCTCGTCCTCCTCGCCCTCCTCCTCGCCGCCCGGCTGCTCCAGCGTGTCGCCGCCCTCCAGCAGCTCCTCGCCCTCCTCCTCCTCGCCCTCCTCCTCGCCCTCGCGGAACTCCACCTCGGCCACCAGGTAGCTGCGGCGCAGCCCCAGGATCTTGCCCCAGAAGCGGCACGTGTGCACCGGCTGCTGCTCCACCAGCTGCTTCAGCGCCAGGTAGATGCGGAAGCTCTCCTCCACGCTCAGCCCCACGCCGGCCTGCTCCAGGTGGAAGGCTGTTTCCATGATATTGGGCACCGCGGTCTCCGCCTGTGGGGTGCAGGGCAGAGAGCTGAGGGCCTGCTCCCTAGGCTGCCTCTTCAGGAGCCGAGAAGCCAACGCCTGTAAGCCCAGCACTCCGGAGGCTGAGGCAGGAGGATTGCTACGAGTTCCGAGTCAGCCTGAGTTATGTAGTGAGTTCAAGGACAGCAGCCTGAACTGCACAGCAAGACCTTGACTCAGGGCCCAGGGAGATAGCTCAGTAGAATAAGCACTTGCCTGGCAAGTGCGGGGTTCTGAGTTCAATCCCCAGTAGACCTCTAAATAAAGACCTTGACTCAGCATACAGCCTCCCACCCCCACATACACAAGCATGCCCTTGGACATATACATATATACCTACCTACATACACACAGAACTACCACCAGGACCCGCAAAATAGATCAGTGGATTAAAGCACCTGCCTAGGGACCAGGGTTCAATCCCTGGTGTGCTGTTGCCAGCCCTGACCTGCTGAGAGGACAATTGAGACTGGGTAAGGTGGGTGGTGGCACTGCCTGTAATCCCAGTGTTTGAGAGGCTGAAAACAGGAGGGTCACTATGAGTCCAATCTTGTAGTGAGGCCCTGTGGACCCTGTCCTAAATGCGTAAAAATATATTTAAAAAAAAAAAAAAAAACAACTACCACCACCACCAAACAGAAATCAGTTCTCAGTTCTGGTGGTCAGAAGTTGGAGATCAAGTTTGATGCTTTCTGAGAGTTGTGAGAGAAAAATCTGTTTTAGGTGTCTAGCCACCTTCTGGTGGTTGCTGACCCTCTTTGGCATCACTTGGCTTTATTTATTTATTTTTAATCTTTATTTATTTATGTATTTAGTACAGGGTCTCGCTACGCAGCTCAGACTCGTAGTGATCCTCCTGTCTCACCTCCCTAGCATGGACATCACAGGTGTGCGCCACCACACCTGGCTTTGGGGGCTGACATGGTGCATGCTGTCAAGGCATGTGGTACCCAGGATCGAATCCTGGTCCTTTTGAACTTTCCAGGCAGGAGCTATCTCCCCAGCCCATGCCTTGGCTTTAGAAGCATCCCCAAGTCTCTGCCTGTATGCATGTGGCCTCGCCCACCTGTCCAACCCCCAGCTCGCCCCATTGCTGGGGACTGAACCCAGAGAGCTGCCTCCTCAGCCCTTGCGCTTGCCGGGGAAGCGCTTATTCCACTGAGCCATCTCCCGGGCCCCTTACTTTTTAATCTTGACACAGGGTTTTACTAAATTGCCCAAGCAGGCCTCAAACTTGTGGTCCTTCAACCTCAGCCTCTGAAGTAGTTAGGACTGTGTGCCTCAGTACCCAGCACCCGCTCCCCTTTTTTATAGGGGTACCAGTTGTGTTGGGCTGGGCACTTACCCTGCTCTATTCTGATCTCATCTAAACAGGGATGAAGCTCAGCAGCGCAGCACCTGTCTAGCAAGTGCAAAGCCTTGAGTTGGGTTCTTGGTACCATAAAAGAAAAAGACCAAACACTAAATTTAACCAGTAGCTGAGTGTGATGTTGCCCACCTGAAATCTCAGCCACTGAAGCAGGAAGCTCAAACAGCCTGGGTAACTACAGAGCTTTTGTCTCAAAAATGAAATAAAATGTGCTTCCCTGGCAAGCACAAGGGCCTGAGTTCAATCCCCAGTTCCGCAAAAAACAAACAAACAAACAAACAAAAAATGAAATAAAATAACATAAGAAGGAGCTCAGCCCTGTTTGGGTCGCGTCTTCCATACTGCAACGGAAAGGAGGAGGCAGTAAATTACATCTGCAGTGCTGTTATTCCTAAAGTCACTTCTAAATTGTTTGATGGGGCCGGGAGATGGCTCAGTAGAATAAATGCTTGCCTGGCAAGCTCAAGGGCCTGAGTTCAA
>NW_004524773.1:1492311-1493640 GCF_000260255.1 Octodon degus | reverse complement strand
AAAAAACCTCAATTTTTGAGCACAGAGCTAAAATAAACAATTTATTTCATCTTCTTTCTTGCTCTCTTAGCTACACTGCTGTTCACAAATGTTTGAAGTCCTGTGCAGGGAGATGAGACCTCCCTGCCCCCACCCGCTGAACCCAGGGGGGGCCGCTTCACTTCTCTGACTGAGCCCACTTCTCTGAAGTGAGAAGGACGGAGGCTGCAAGAATCCACGGAAGGTTAGCTATGCCCTCCTTTTCCTCCTCTGCGATAGTGGAAGCCCGTGTCACAGTAGCCCCGCCGTCACCCGGGGTTCCCACATGACTGATGAGCGCAGGGCTCTGGACAACCCCCAAAGCGGAGAAGTGTGACCCAGACATACACTGTGCAGGGGCTGTTTGTTTGTTTGTTTTGAGAGAGGGTCTCCCTGTGTAGCTCAGGTTAGCTTTGAACTCATGATGTAGCTCAGGCTGGCTTCAGACGTGCAGGGATCCTCCTGCGTTAGCCTCTGCAGTAGTGAGATAGCAGGTGTGTGGGGTGCCACCTCACGGGGGGGGGGGGACTTTTATTTTGAGATGGATGGCTCCACTATTTAACCCAGGCTGGTCTCAAATTTATAATCCTCCTGCCTCAGCCGCCCAGAGTGCTGGGATTACAGGAGTGCACCACCAGGTCCCCAAGGTGACCACTTTCCAAAATAGGCAGAGCAGATCAGCTTTTCCTGTTCCTATGCCTTCCATGTACCCCAGTGGCCACAGAAGAAAGCCTGAGTCCCTTGGCCTGGTGTCCAAACCATCTCCAGCCCGGCCCCACACTCTCAGTGAGTTGCACACAAACTAAGACAGAAGTCCCTACAGTTGCTGGGTTCAGCCCACATGCGCCCTAACACCGCCGCCGCCCACGGCCCCACCAGCCCACTCACCACCTCCTCCTCCATGTCCTGCTCACGATCTCCGCCGCCCTGGATGAACAGCCCCCTCTGCTTCTCCGCCATCTCGTAGGTGGACTGCATCTCGGGGTCATCCCGTAGCGTGTCCATCTTGCGGTGGAACCACTCCCACTGCGTGGTGCGGTTCATAGACTCCAGGATAGACAAGGGGTCCTCGGGCCGCTGGTTCAGGATCTTGGTCAGAAGGTTCACCAGGTGCTCGTACCTGCCTCACATGGAGCAGGGGCGGGGGGACACAGCGCTCACTCAGCTGCCTGGCCCTGCGCCTGGCACGGGGACACTGGGGAATGGAGACAGGGTCCCTCCCCTGGTGGACCCAACATTCTGATGATAGAAATAGACATAAATCACACAGGCAGAGGCAGGCATGTAGCCCAGAGGCACAAGCGCCTGTCT
>NW_004524773.1:1474690-1491260 GCF_000260255.1 Octodon degus | reverse complement strand
GCACGACTCTAAAGATATGTTAAAAACCACTGACCTGAAAAAAAAAAAAAAAATCAGTTAAAAGCCAGCCTGAATTATGTAGTGAGACCTTGTCTCAAAAAGACAACAAAATGGAACAAACTCAGACTCAACTGACATTAAAATAATAGAATTAATTTAGGTAACATGTACTTTAGAGGAGACACATGTCACCTCAGTAAGTATAGGGAAGTCTTCCTAGTTAAAGAAAAAACTTGGGCTGGAGATATACCTTGGCAACACAAGTGCTTGCCTGGCAAACGCAAGGTTCTGAGTTCAATTCCCAGTACAAACAAAACAAAAACCTTGTGACAGACACACTCTAGGCAGGCTTTCCACCAGTGAGCTCTACTCCAGCCTAAGAGAATTTGTATTATTTGTATATTAATTTGTATAATTTTAGCCACAGGAACTGACAACTTGCATCAACTATAATGGTGAAAAAACAGTATTTTCAGGGCTGGGGAGATGGCTCAGTGAAATAAGCGCTTCTCTGGCAAGCACAAGGCCCTGAGTTCAATCCCCGGTTCCACCAAAAAAAAAAAAAAAAAAAGAAAAACAGTATTTTCCACTATGAGATTTGGAACACAAGTGCCTGCTGTTAGGGTTTATGTCTAGAGGTCACCCCAAAGCTTCATGTACTCAGACATGAGGCTTGGACGTGTTTTGTTTTTCCAAGACAGGGTCTCAATCCCCCTGCCTCAGCCTCCATGTGCTGGGATTACCGGAGTTTGTGAGTTTGTCACCATGCCCAATGACATGGGGGGCTTTAATCAGCTTATGGCAGCAGTCTTGGTCTGGAGAGGCCGGGCACTGGCCCTACAACCCAGTCTCTCGCCTGTGAAGGGAGCAGGTCTCCTCCCAGGCTGGCCTCCTGTGCCTGCCCGCCTCTCCTCCTCCCATTTGTGGGTGCTGGGGCCAAGTCTCAGCAACGAGAGAGTAACTGGAGACAACTGCTGTTGGAGCCGGGGCTGCGAGGGTTAAGCTGCTGAACACAGAGCAAATGCTGGCTCTGAGGCCCGGATAACCCCAGCTGCGGCAGCCAAGGGTACTGCTGCTGACACAGCCTATTCCAGAGCAATGGAACTGCCAGCCCTAGAGATCGAAGTTTGCTGCTTGGAGATTTCAACAGATTCCCAGGCCCTGCTCAGTTCCACGCTTGCCTCTGTTTCCCCTTCATTTGAAAACCAAACAAATATGGGCTGTCTGATGGAGTGCTTTGTCTTTAGACCTGTAAGAGTTCTGACCTTTCTGGAGCCTAAAAATCAAACTACTGATCTTTTCTTTACGCTGTTCTCCAGCCACTCATTTGGGAGACTGGGGGTAGGCCAGGGCCCTGAGAGTCTGCCTGACCCACTGGGACTTAATGCCATTCTGAGGGGGTAGCCAATGCAATAAGAGATGAAAAAGAGAAGGTAAGACTGGAAAGAAGCAAAACTGACGTAGTTTTCAGATGATGTGACGGGATGTGTGACACTGAGCGTGTGCCCTTGTCTCATAAAAGGCACCTGTGGAAGGTTATGTATACCTGGAGTAGAGTGGTGGTGGGGTGGGAGGAGAGCCAGGAGTTGAGAGCTATGTGGAACCCTCAAAACTAGGCCCCCCACTTTACAGATGAAGAAACTGAGGCATAGCGAAGGTTGGGGCTGATGGTCATATTATATCAGCATTTGAAACCAGGTTGGTCTACTTGTAGAGCATGTCTGCTGCTGGGTAGAGACTGATTTTGTCCAGTTTTTTTCTCCTTGGGGTGCTGGGGATGGGGGCAGGGCCTCACACCCATGAGGGAAGCACTCTACCAATGAGCCATAAACCTCACCCCCAGCCCCTGTATTTTTCGCTAAGCTGTCCAGGCTGGCCTCAGACTTCTGATCTTCCTGAGTGTGTGCAACTGTGCCTGGCTGTGGGCAGTCCTGAGTGTGGCCCAGAGCCTCACTGAGGCTGAGAAGGGTAAGAAGAGGTGAGGCTGGCCAGGGTTTTCCAGGAAGGAAACTGAAGCTCCTGAGGTAGGATTTGTTGGTGGGATTTCAAGAGGTTAATTCGGACTGGAGTTTAAGGCCCTCAGGTGGGAGCTGTTATTGACTAGAAATGAACTGTGGAGGGTAGGCGGGCCTGGGGAAGCCTTGGTGAGGAGCTGCCCCTTCTGCGCTTCCTCTTGAGGGGAATGGGGACAGATGGCATCAGATTCATGCTTTAGCAATACGCACCATCAACCCCTCTTCCTCCTCCAGACACAACCGCCTCCTTACTGCCCCGGAGCACTGAAAGCCTCTGAGTCCTTGCCTCGGCCGTGCCCTGACTCAGGCCCCTGATTCCTGCACACTTCCTATCCTCCTTAACGGGCTTCATTTTTCTGGTGGTACAGGGGCTTGAACTCAGGGCCTTCATACTGAGTTACATCCACAGCCTTTTTAAAAAATTGTCTCATTTTGCGACAGTCTCGCTAATTTGCCTGGACAGGGCTTAAATCTATGATCCTCCTGCCTCATCTCAGTGTCCCACCAAAGTGTGGGATATAGGTGTGTGCCACCACCCCTGGCTCCCCTTACCATTTTTTTTTTTTTTTTACTGTCTGTTCTCTCTCTAGAATGTGGGCTTCATTGGTCTCTCATGGGGGCTAACAGGTGTTTTATGACTAAGGCTCAGACAGGAAGTGCAGAAGGAACTGGCCCTAGCAAAGAGGCGGACTCAGGCCCGAAGATCTGGAATCTGGCTCTGCCACATCCTAGCTGTGTAACCTTGGATAAGTGACCCGATTTCTTGGGTTCAGTGTCCTCCGTGGAACAGGGACAGAGGATGTGCGAGGGAACTAGCTGTGTAAGGAGCACTAGCATTGGTCGGCACGCTGCCCGAATGCCTGAGTGGAGAGCCCAGGGCGGACAGCAGTTTCCCATGAGGCAGCCCTCTCTCTGATTTGAGACCCTGGGGTTCGCTAGGTCCCTCCCTGTCTGGGGCCCGTGCCCTCTCACAGGCTGAGGTCCGAGCCAACACTGGTCTGCAGCAGGTAGGCCTTGGCATTCTGCACCGCCAGCTCCCGCGGTGGGGGCTCAGGCACCTCAGGACTGTAGTACAGGAAGCCCTGCTCTGAGAGCGAGAACGTCGGGGTCGCAGGGTCGTCCCTTGGGTAGAAGCTGTGCTGCGTGCCCAGCTTGAAGGGCTGGTTTTCTCTGTGGTAGCTGTCGAACTGGCTGAGGAAGCTGGCACCTGCCGGTTGGTAGGCTGGCTCCAGTTGCTGGAGGAGTCCACCTTGGCCCTGCTGCAGCTGCTGCAGCATCAGGTTGGTGGTGTATTCGCCGGCCAGGGTCCTGCCAGCCAGGGTCCTGCCGTCCTCCAGGTAAGCTTGGGTCTGGAACCCCAAGGGAAAGCTGGGGTGTTCTGTGTGGGCGATGGGGGTCCCCGTAGCTTGGAAGGTCTGGGACATCAACCAGTCCTCCTGTTCCGGCAGGCTGGCCCCCTCGGACCAGCGCATGCTGGGGATGCCCTGACTGCCCCGCTGCTGCGCAGGCAGCATCTGCGGGGCCCCTTCTGGGACAGCAGCCTGCGGCTGAGAGGCTTCCAGACTGTGCCGCTGCTCTGAGGCCTGGAAACTCCTGCGGTTGGGGTACTGCCCGGAAGGGGGCTCGGAGGGATCCCCCATGGCTCAAAAGGGGGGACACAGCCTTCTAGGAGGACTTTCTTGCCGCGGCTTCCTCAGCACTGGGCGAAGAAGGCCGTTAAGGGGCTGGGTCACCGACGAAGGCAGTGTCCACGCAGGCGCACCCCGCGTGTCCCCAGCCCGTTCACTGCACTGATCAGATGTCGGAACCAGCTCAGAGCGCCACCTCCTTTATTTACTTTTAAGGCAAAGCCCCAGCTCCCCCAACCCACTAGCCTTTCCCCACACCCTTTCAGCCGCTCCCCTTGGTCTCGGGGTCCCCGGTTTCCTCGGGTGCCGGGCTGGGAGTCTTCGCGCCAGCGTCCTCCCCCGCAGGGGCCAGGGTCTGCGGGCTCCGCTCCTCCTTGGCGGTCAGCCCGCCCGCTGCTGCCTCCTGGTGGCAGGAGGAGGCAAAGGGCAGTGGGTCAAGAGCGCGGTTACGCCCAGCCCGCACGGGTGCCCCGCCCAACTCTTAACCCCTGGGCTTCATCCCTCCTGTGCAGTGCGGATTGACACTCCTACCTTGGGCAGGGGCCCCTCGAGACTAGAGTCCAGAAGTGCGGCCTCGGTCAGACTCGAGTCCTCATCCATGCTGATGAAGATGGCCGGGGTCTCACATTCAGGACCCTCCTCCCGGAAATCCATGGTCTCCTCGGCTGGGGACGGGCCCGACCGAGCTGCAGCCGAAGAAGAGGTCGTGGGGGCTCCCACACCGCCGGGCTTCAGCTTCTGCTCCTCCTCCAGCTGCCGCTTTAAGGCCTTTTCCTGGGCCAGCCGCAGGCCGATGAGGTCCTGAGGGGGTCGGGGGGCCGGAGCCGTGGCCAGAGCCAGGGGCTCCAGGTCATCCTGAGGCAGGGAGGGGCACACAGAAGCTTTGGGGGTGCTTTCAGAGTGGGGACATAGGAAGGGTCGCTGTCCCCCCCCCCCCAGCATGTTTAGACAGGGATGGCCTAGGAAGCCGCAGTCTCTGGGGGGCAGGGAGAGCGGGCAAGCCAGGCAGGGGTGGGGTGGGGGCTGCAGGGCCCTCACCTCTTCCAGGGGGCCGGCAGGGGCCTCCTTGGCCTCGGGTTCCTGCTTGCCACTGGCCTCCAAGATGGTCATGATGGAGTTGGGAATGTGTGCTTGCTAGGTAAATAAGAGGGGGCGCTGTGGAGAGCTGTGAAACACCCCAGACCACCCGAACCCTGACCCTAGAGCCCCTGGGCTTCTCGGCAGGGGAGGAGTCCCCTGGGCCCACCACCATCGTGTCCTTGAGGGCTGCTGTCCCACACCTAGAGGTACCTGGTGGGGGGTGAACGAGCGCACGTGGGCCAGCAGGGGCTCCCGCAGCTCCGGGCACTTGTCAAAGACTGCTCCTAGCTGCTGGGGCGGCAGCTGCAGGATGACCTGGAAGCTCTGGGGCTTGGTTCGCTGGCAGCACTTGATAAAGCCCTCCCACACCTTGGGATACTTCCACACCTGGTCGGGCAGGGGAACAGTGTTGGGCGGGCTGCAGGCAGCCTCCCCCACCCCCACCCCCACCCCCACCCCCAGGAAAAACGACCTTGCCAATCCCAACGCCTGAGAGCCCTTCCGGCTATATAGCTCTGACCACCCTCCAGAGGACTTTGCTTCCCCTTTCAGGCAGCTGGGACAAGAGGGCATCTTGGAAAAGGGGTCAAAACCCCCCAAATCTGAACTCCAGGGCTGGGGAGATGGCTTAGCGGAATAAGCGCTTCCCTGGCAAGCACAAGGGCCTGAGTTCAATCCCCGGTTCGGAAAAAAAAAAAAAAAAAAAAAAATCGCTACATCTCTCCTAGCCTCTGCACCAAACACCCATCATGTCATTCTCACCCAGGCCTCGAGAGGGCGACACTGGCCCTGTTAGAGACTGCAGCTCAGGACACAAGCAGAAGTGAGAGTTGAACCCAGGTCGGCCTCCCTCAGCCTTGAGCCTCCAGCCATTGTTACAAAGCAGCCGCCGCTGGGCTGAATCTGGCCGAGGTTGCGGGTGGCATCTGTTCTACCCTGGTACTGCACAGTGTTCAACTGCACTGTCTTGCAGCCGGGTGCATCCTAGCAGAGGGGGTGAGGGGCCTCTGAAGCCCACATGGCCGGCAGGTGCTGGGCGAGGCTGGGGTCCCACTCTGCCTGTCCTCAGTGCAGCTGCTCTCTGCTGGGCAGGGGCAGTTACCTGCTTCATGATGAGGCGGGACAGGATGTTCATGACGAAGCCCCCCAGGCGGGGGTACATGGTCAGGGACTGGATGACGGTCCTCATGAGCAGCATGGGCAGGGGGCTCTGCTCCATCAGCTGCTGCATCACCACGGCAAGCACCTCTGACGTGTACACATTCCGCTCCGCGAAGCACAGGTTGGTAGCTGTGAGGCGGAGAGCGGCCCATCGTCCTCTCCACCTGCTGCCCCCACCCAAGCAAGCCTCGCCCTGCTGCTGTGGGGTGAGTGCACCCAGACCCTGCCTGAGGACAGCCCCAGGAGGCTGGAGACCTGCTCTGGCTCCACTGGGCTGCTGCGCCTCTAGTGCTGCCCCCAGGGGAAGGTGGCTACTGACTTCCATGGTCCCCTCCAGAGGTAGGCTGCTCGTGGGCATGAAGGCTTGCACTGGTGCTGGGGTGACAGACACCAGGCACAGACAAGTGCTGAGATGGACACTGCACCCCCAGGTCAGCACCCAAAGGACCCAGAAGGCTGGTACTACACAGGTACCCTCAGGGTGGCCTTGGGTCTGTGCCCCCAAAAGTGCTGTCAGAGCCCCAATTTTTTACTATGCTAATGGGGACACCCACAAACCTGCCTCTGAAGCCCTCTTCCCCAAACACCAGTTGCCATGTGCATCTGTCAACCAGGAAATCTTTATTGAGCCAGAAGAGACCCCCAATCCTTGAGAGGCTAGGGGAGCATCAAGTGGGATGGTCTTCTAAGGAACAGTGGGGCCCAAAGACGGAACGAGAGATATTACAGGAAGACAGGGAGGAGGCTGAAGGGGCACAGTGCAGGTGGGGACCCATGGGAAACTGAGGAAATACCCGCTTTTTTTTTCCAGAGAGGCCTACATCCTGCCTGCCTGCTGTCAAAGGCCCCCACAACCAGCCCTCTCTGCTCCCCTGGGGCCCCACTTAGCCTCTATACTGCTCTCCAAATGGTGGCCTGCGGGGTCTTCCAAAAGCTCAGCCTCAACCTCTACCTCCTTTCTAGAGGACCACAAGGTAACAAGGGCAAATTCACTCCATGCAGGCAGCTGGGCAGGACACTCCAGTGGTTACAGCCTGACTTCATCTGGGCCAGGGCCTCTGGCCCAAGGTCGGCTCAGTGGGTTCAGGATACCTGGCCCAGCCTGGCCCCTGCAGTCTCCTCACCCTTACCAACTTCCTGCTTCCAGCAGGTGGCTCCTCCCCCAGGAAGTCTCCCAAGGGCTCAGATAGCCCTTCATGACTGCTCTGTCACAGGTCTGTCCAGGGCCAGCTTGTTTTGACCTCTGCCTGTAAGGCCTGGGGCTGGCCCTGCTGTGATCCTTGCACCACCCAGGACGAGGCTGGGCCAAGGTGCCAGGTGAGTTTTCTTAACTGCCGGGCCAGACTGCGGTGGGTGTCTAGGACTAGAGGGAGCCGGAGCACATGCTGTGCGGGTGAGGTCTTGAGCTCTACCTCCAGCACTCCACCAATGGAGGAGGGAGCAGGGAGTCTAAAGAGCACAGCCCTGGACTAACTTCCACATCTTTTTCTTCTTGAGGCTGCTCCTCCACTGGGTTTGTAAGGGAACAAAAGGCAGGAGCCGAAGCTGTGATGCGCAGGACAGGATGAGACTTCTCAGCCTGGTTCTTAACCATGGGCATTAGTGTTGCCTGGATGGGCCCGAGTAGGGGAAAGGTGCTCCGACTCTGGGGTAGTGGGGCTGGGCGCTGCAGGTGAGCAATGGTGGGGTGACAGGCGAGTGTGCCAGAGCAGGTGGGAGGTAAAGGGTGCGCCCTGACCGCATCACCAGGCTTTGGCTATTGGCCACCTCAGTGGCTTCCACAAGTTCCTTTTCTTCCCGAGCCATAGTTTCCCCCTATGAGCACCACAAGACTTGGGGTGGGGGCTTAGCAGGGGTGGCTGTGTTTGTGAAGCCTCTCAAGACTGTGCCCATACCGTGTGAACACAAAGCATATGACTGTACTGCTCTTGGAAAGGGCCAGAACCTTCTTCAGTGCATCAAAGAGGTGGGGTGGTAGTGGGGAGCTGGGAGTGTAGCTCAATGACAGTGAGGCCCTGGGTCCCATCCCACTCCCCACCACAAAACACAAGGAAGCAGCAGCCAGGGATCGAAAGACCACAGTCTTAGACCATAACCTGAGAGACCTTTTCTCTCGCGGCACTTCCACCAGAGACCTTGGCACCTCCTCAGTGTCACCTGACCCAAGAAGTTGCTGAGAAGCTGCTGAGGGGGACTAGGAAAGAAGTCACTGAACACTAGAAAAAGAAATGAAATGGCCCAGAGAGGAAGACCCCACCCAGGAGGAGAAGAATCAAAGGACAGCTGTCTTCAGAGCAGAGGGTAACAGGTTGGGACTCCACCTCCTGGCAAAGGCCAGTTCCTGATGCACAGCCTTTTGGGGAGGGAGTGTGGCACTCTGGAGAGCTGAGGGCAGTGGCTCCTCGGGAGGTGGCCTGGGCCCAGGGTGCACGCAGGAGGCAGAACGTAACTCAGGTTTACTTTAGTTCAGAGTCTGTGTTTTCCGTCATACTGCTTAGCTTCTGTGTGTCCCTGAATCAGTTACTTAACCCTTCTGAAACTCCGTCTCCTGTCTGCAAAGTGGAGTCCACAACTTACCGGGTAGGGTGGTGGAACCAGCAGGAGCAGGCCCCCAGGCATTACGGGAGAGCCAGACTCCGAGGGACTGGGGGCTACTGAGAGCCCGCATCTGCCAGGTCATGCTGCGGAAGTGCACACCCTGCTCCACGCAGCCTGCAGCTGCGAGGCCAGCAGGTTCCCTGATTACAGGATGAGCCTCTGATCAGGGCTCACCTGCCGTCTCCTCCTCGTGGCCAGAACAGGAGGGAGGACGAAAGGAAGTGCCCCCCGACTCCTGAGGTGCCTCGCACAGGCAGAAAGGCTGTGAAGACCTGGGAGAGAGGGGCTGTGTGGGGGCCTCGGAGCTCTGCGGGGGCTGCAGGCGGCTGCACTGCTCTGATGCACAGGGCTGGGCCACAGCCGGGGAAAGACACAGGGGCCTCACCTTTGATGATGGATTTCATGTCACACTTCACAGAGTCGATGTTGTGTAATGCAATCAGGAGCTCCCCAGGGTTCAAGGGCGACAAGGCTGAGTTTCCTTCACCTGCAGCAGGTGGCAGTAGGGCGGGGAGAGACAGTATGGAGGCCTAAGTGAGGGGTCCACACTTCCCAGACTCGGGGGACAGAGAACAGGGCAAGCCAAGACTGTGCTCTCCCCTCCAGTCCCCATCCTTGTCAGAGCCATGCTGTGTGGTACAGCTGATCCTCACCCCCGCTGGGCTATGCACCCCCAAAGGCAGGGCTAGGACTGGTGCATCCCTGGGTGGCCAGCACTGACTGCAGCAGGACACAGATGCTCCAGGAACATTTGCAGGACAGGACAGGGCGGGACAAGGCCAGCAATGCACTTAGCAAAAGCACGTGAAGCCACTAATGCACTGGGGCCCAGAGAATGGAGGCCAGGGGAAGAGACTGCCAGGCTGCCAGGCACTCTGGCTGGTCCAGGCCCTGCTGCGTGGCGCGCTCATGCATGTGCCAGAGCTCACCAGGCAGGTGCTGTGCAGAACGCAGCCACAGGGCTGAGGGGTGTGGGCCCCATGCTGCGTTACTGGGTAGGTTTTTTGCTTTCAAAGCTTTTGTTTCTTTTTTATCATCTCAGACAAAATGGCCCTGCCCACAGCTTGAGGGATTTGGGCAGGCTCCAGGGAGGGACCGGAGTCTTCTGGCTAGGAGCTCCCACGCCGCGAGACTAGCCCAGGAGACACCATGGGGAGGTGGGTGACCCCTCTCTATCTGAAGACAGCCCTACACAGCCTCCTTCGGGAGGGACATTGCAGCCAGGGTCCAGCTGGCCCTGGGCAGGGAGGGGGCACATCACCTACCATGCTGGGTGCCCAGCAGGCGGTTGAAGACCTCCTTCACCACGATGGGGTTGAGTTTGATGAGTTTAGGCAGGGCCTGGATCACCTCTTTCTACAGGGAGAGGGTATGTCACACTCACCTCATCTCCCTTCCCACCAAGTTCCCATCTGCTCACCCTTGGGGGCTACAAGGCCTCTGGGCATGTGTGCCACTCAGGCTGGGGACCTCCTGCAAGAGTCCAAGTGGAGGGCACCTCCAGGCAGATGAGGTTCTCCCCAAGTCCCACGGCTCCTGGGGCAACACCCCTTAAGACACAGGGCGCTTGAGAGACATCCTCTGGGACAAGAGTTCATGTGGGCCTCAGGACAACCACATGTGTGCACAGGTCACTGTGAGCTTCCCAGCAGGTAAGGAAACTGAAGCTGAAAGGACAAGCGACCTACACGCGGTCAGAAGAGGTCGCCGCAGAGTGCAGGTGGACGTCTGACCACTTGGCACAGACAGCTATATTCCCACCCTGTCATGCTCACACCGGCCACCTGCTGCTGAAGGGAGCTGAAGGGAGTGTGCTGCTCCATCCTCCCCGTCCCACTGCACTGAGCGGGAGCTGCTAGGCAGCTGCCTGTACCTTCTCTAGTCCGTTGAGCACTGGGATGAGGAAGCGGACATCAGGCAGCCGCTTGTGGTAGAGGTCCCGGACCCGCTTCACCAGCTCTGGAGAGGGTGGGACTACGGGGAGAGAGGCAGGAAGAGGGGTTGGGGGAGGGCAGAGGACACAAAGTGACTACCCAGAGGGGTCCAAGTGGAGCTCAGCAGACCTCTGCAGCCCCTGGTTTCCCATGTAGTAGGCACCATACTGCTCTAGATGGAGAAACTGAGGCCCAGGGAATGGCTAGACAAGAGGCATTGCCATCTAGCAGGCAAAGTGAAAGTTGGGGTGGAGGGGGCCACCTTTATCTGTGAGGCTGTGCAGACATCGGGTGACCAGTGTCTCTGCCCCCTTGGGGCAGTTTTCCACCAGCAGGAGCAGCTCTGGAGAGTTCATGCCCATTCCTCGGATCTAGAAGCAGATAGCAGATGAATGTGAGCTCGGGGAGTCCAGGGTGGCTGGGGGCGGGGGGCGGGGAGGGACTGGGCTGAGAATGGGGGAAACTGGGCACAAGGGGGCGCCTCCTCTCAAGCACAACAAGCTCCAGCACTGTGGTCTTTCTGTGTGTCCTCCCTAGCAAGCCAGCCCTCTGTTGTCTCAAATCTAAGTACTGAATGCCCAACTGGTGCCTGAACTGCTTGCAGAAGGCCTCTCTGGCTGCCACAGCTGGTCGCCACAGCCTGACAGCCCAGGCTATGGCTCAACCTGCTGCTGCTTCTAGAGCCCAACAGAGGGAGCAGGGCCAAAGTCCACTGCCCTGACCAAGTTCACAGCTGCAATGGAAACACAGCTGCTCGGGCAGACTCTTCTGCAAATTGAAGTTGACTCATCTTAAAAATGGTGACCCAACCCACTTCACCTCATATTATTTTTTTTTTTTTTAGTACAGGGTCTACAGGGTCTCACTACATAGATCAGACTCTAGTGATCCTCCTGTTTACAGTCTCCTAAGAGCTGGGATTATTGGCATGTGCCACCGGGGCGGGGCTGCACAGCATGCCAGGGATAGAACCCTGGCCACTGCATCTGCCTAAGCAGGCACTTTAATCTGCTGCCTGGCTGGCTCTTTTCATATCCCACTTTATAGGTATGAAGACCATCCAATCTGGGAGGTAGGTATGTGGGATTAATGACTCTCTCTCGTTTCCACTGGAAAACTTCATAATAATTTTGTAAAAGTCAGGGGCAGAGGTGAGATGTAATCAAGCAGTTTCAAACCCAGCTGCAGTGGAGGCAGCCTCTGCACACTGCAGCTGCTTCCCGGGCGCAACCCCGTGGCTCCAGAGCAGAGAGCAGGAGGAGCTTACGTTCTTCAACGACAGCCAGATTTCCTCGAGCCACACAGGGAAAGGCCAGCTCTTTAACAGTGGCACAGAGACTGGTGTGTGCGAGGGGTGGATTATCAATGCCCCCACTTTTACTGAGGGGCCAAGGGTCACAAGGAGAACGAAGGCCTGTCTGACTGCAGGCTTTCTGCTGGGCCACCTTGTCTCTTCTCACAAACTGGGGATGCCATGAGGAGCAACTAGAAGCTACACAGCTGCAGGCTGGGGGTGCCTGTCCCCCATGCTTAGCACACACTGAAGTGCAGACACTCGGGGACGGACTGGAGTTGGGGACTCAGCCTGCCCAGGACCCTGGTGGCCTCACCGGCTGCTCGATGACCCTCAGCACCGTCCGCTTGATGTCAGCAATGGCCTCAGTGTACACGGCTGCCAGCTCGTGGATCAGCTTGTGGTTCTGAGGCAAGAGGGCCAGGTAGAGGTACAGACACTGCTTCACCGTCTCCTCGGTCCAGGGCGCGGCCACCTCTGACAGGGTGGGGTGGGCATTAGACTGGCCCACTCTCCCACCTCATCCCCAAGGCGCTCTCTCCTCAGTCCCTGGTGCCTGCCCCTTCTCAGGGAGCAGGTCATTGGGAAGAAGGGGGTGAGGGAAACAGGCAGCACTGGGAAGCAAACTGCCTAGGGAAGGGGTGTGGGCCTAGGACTCGACTCTACCTACAGCCTCTCTGACCACTAAGTCAGAGACAAACAGCTCACTATCAGTGCAGCTCTGACCCTGACCCTCTCTGAGTCTTCCCACAGTGACCTCAAGGCTTTGGGATAAACTCCTGGCCTTGCCTTATCTGCTAGGTGTAGTAAGAGGCAGCACCAACCCAGTCCTGGTCATTGCCCCAGCCACTTCTTACAGTCCCCGAGGCCTCTCATTTTACGGCCTCTGCACCATCATCTCTGCCTAGATCACCACCTCCGCTCACACAGCCCCAGCCCCGGGTCTCTCACCACCCAGGGAACTTCCCAACACCAGGCTGGGCCTTCCCATTTAAGGTCCTGTTCAGAGGGGGCTCAAGGCTGTCTGATTCTGGAAGACCTGGGGCTCTCCTGCAGGACCAGCCTGGGAAGGCCCTTGCTGGAGGTCAGTCCTCCTTGGCCTCCAGACCCCTATGGACCTTCAGGCCGGTTCAGAGGCCTCTTATCCCAGCCCCACAGCCCTGGCCAGCTCTCAGCTGTCTTCCCTAGCAGGCGGGCAGGGTGCCACACCTGTGTCCTTGTCTGCCCCGAAGAGCACAGATGGCGGGTTGGGATGCACCAAGAGCTGCAGGTAGTTGAGGGCGAATTTCTCCACGTACTCGCGCAGCTGCTCCTTCTCATACATGCGCTTGATGAACAGCAGGGCCTGGGAGCGCACCTGAAGGGGTAGCAGCTGCGTGAAGCCGGGCCCGGGTGAAGGCAGGCCCAGCTGGAGGCGGCCCAGCTTCATGTACTCCTATGTCCTTGCAAGTAGGCCACTCTCTCCTCAGTTCCTCAAAAGCAACATCCCTGCCAAGTCTCCCTGGCTCTGGAACTTGGCATGTTAGGCGCCCCACCGCCTGCAGTGGCTCACTGGCTAATCCTTGTTTCACTCAGACACCGCCTGCTGGGAGCCGTGAGCAGAGCATCTGGTCTTGGGCACTGCTTTGTCTCCAACAGCACCGAGGGCCAGGGCCAGAGGAGCACGGCAAAGGCATGCTGAACACACACTGGCAGCGAGAAGAGTGGTCAGAGGCCCTCACCAACTGCGCCAGGTACATACCCACCACCCCCTGGAGCACTCACATCTCAGGCGTCAGCTCACAGGCCCCCTCCTCCAGGAAGCCTTTCTTGAGCCACCCCCAACCCCCAACCCCCCAAACAGATGGGGTGGGCCACCGCTCCAGCACTAAGCGTGCTAAGTCCTTCATAGGCTGGTGCCCTAGGTTCCAGGCTTCCTGCCTTAGTGGGAGCTCTAGTTCACCAACATGAGAGGAATGGAGTATGAATGGGAGCCAGGAGGACAATCTTGGCACTCAGTGACAGGCAGAAGGATCTCAAGTGTGTTCTCAACCTGAGAAACTTACTGCTTAGCAAGACTGTGTCAAAGTTTGAAAAAAAAAAAAAAAGAACTGGGCATGTTAGCACGAGCCTAGGATGGGAAGGCAGCCGAGTGTGAGGGCCCTGGGCTCAAGACCCCCACCCACCCCAAGGGCGAGTGCACACCCTGCAGAAGAGGCAGGTACAATATCCCTTGTTTCTAAGCAGCCTCAACACCAAAAAGAAAACTTTCAAGGGGTGGTGTAAAAGGCTGGGGTGCATTTTGCAGACAGAGGACGCCTCTGCACACTGTGGAGTGCAGCCCAGCATGGAATGCAGGGATCACCTTGTCCTTCTCGTGGGAACTGAGGTCAAGGAGCACATGCAGGTACTGGAACTGGCGGGACGGACGCTTGAAGATCAGATCTCGGAGTGTGGACATGCCCAGGTAGGTGCGGCTCTGTGGGGGGCAGGGAGGCAGGACTCAGCTGCTGCAGGGCACCTCAGGGTCTGTCTCCCCACCCCCCCAGGAACCCCCCCCCAGGCTGTGCAGCCTTCAGACCCCGTAGGATGCTGCTGCCTCCTCACCTCATCCTCACAGTACTTGCGAATCACCTCCAGAGCACTCTCAGTGATTAGCGGCGCCTCCAGCACGACCTTGGTGAAGATCCTGCCCAAGGAAGGCACAGAGCACAGGCTGCAGAGACTGGCCGCCCAACCCCAAGTGCAGCCACAAGTTTTCAGCTTCTGGCCACAGAGCTTTGGATGTGACAGGATGTGGCTCAAAAGCTGCGTGCTGGCTGGTTTGGGCAGAGACTTGCCCTCTCTGAAACCCAGTCACTCCTTTTCCAAGTGGGGATTCCTAACTGATTTCCTATATCCAGGGGAAGGAGTGAGGGGCAGGGGAGGCTTCGGAGGTAACACGGCCATGAACATGGAGGAGCAGCAGGAGGGGAGCGGGGAGGAACCAGCCACTCAAGGAGCCTGGGGTGGGCTGTGGTTCCAGATAGACCACAGTAGTGGTCAAGGCCCTGAACAACAGCAATGGAGGAACATGGAGAAGACCAAGGCCAGGGAAGTGACAGAAAAAGCAGCTGTAGTTTATCCCACAGGCTCTTGGTGGAAAAGTAACCAGACAGAACTTACACCGCGAAGTGTCACCAGGGCTGCTATGTGCAAGGTAAATAAATGGGTGCCAGAGACCACGAAAAGGGAGGAAGCTATAGCTCAAGCCCATTATCACATAGGGGGAACAAAGGCCACTCTCAGCAAGTCGCAGCAGTAGGGAGAAACTGACACAGGGGACAGAGAAGACAGGAGAAGCAAGGGGAGGGAGACGAGGGCGCAGGGCTACCCTCTCACCCGTCCTTCTGGTCTGGTTTCTCCTGCAGGCCCGACAGCAGGCGGATGAGACAGTCCTCATACTTGTCCAGGAAGCCAGAGGACCCGGCTGCTAGGTAGGCATTGTACTCTTGGTAGAGCCAGGCGAAGGCCAGGTCCAGGCGGGCCCGCACATCCTCCAGGATGAAGGACAGGACCTCAGCCTTGAGGCCTGAGTGAAACTGTGTCACCAGGGTGGCCAGGATTTTGATGCGCACCTGGCAGGACAGCAAGCAGGTATGTGTGTGTGTTGGGGGCTAACCCCAAACCACACCCTGTCACTCCCAGCCAGGCTCAGGATCCCCAGTGCAGACATGAGGAAGGAAGCTAAAGAACCTCATGCCCAGCAGGGCCTGCTTGTGGCAGAGTAGAGAAGGGCAAGAAACAAAATATATATTGTCACCGAATTAAAGTGTTTTTAAGAGAACATGGGTACTTAAGAAAAAGGGGAAAGGAAGGAAGGGAAAAGAAAAAAAAAGAGAGAAAAGGATAAAAAAGAAACAAAGCTTTGCAAATAAGAAAGGGATGAGGGATTGAAGGGAGCACAGGGGAATGGGGAAAAAGGCAGTACCAAAATAAACCATGTACAGGTGCAAGATCCTACCATGAATGTGGTCAATATGTAATCTAAGGGGCCAGGGAGATAGCTTAGTAGAATAAGTGCTTGCCTGGTAAGCACAGGGTCCTGAGTTCAATCGCCAGTACCGAGAGAAAAAAAAACCAAAAAAACAAAAAACCTAAACTGTACCAGTAAACTTAATAGATCTGGAAAGATCTTTTTTTCCCCGCAGTATTGGGGATCAAATTCAGGGCCTTGTGCTTTCCAGGCAGGCACTTATACCACTGAGCTATCTCCGGAGCCCAGGATCTCTGAATTTGTGTACAATGTCATCCTTAGGGAGGGGACAGAATATAGGTAATGGGGCCCAGGGAGATGGCTGAGTGGAATAAGTGCTTCCCTGGCAAGCACAAGGACCCGAGTTTAATCCCTGGTTCCGCAAGAAAAAAAAATATATATAGGTAATGGCCGAGGAAGATGTGCTGCATCTGTACTGCCTGGAAGTGCCATATGCAACTAGCTGAGTAAAAACTAGCTTCAAAGAATGAGAAAGCATGCTTGAATGGGGATGGGCATACCTGGGCCGCCCCGCTGCAGGCCACAGCCTTCTCCGCCCGCAGGATCCGCTTCACGGCGCCCAGTTTCATGGCCTCCACCTCAGCGTCCGTCAGGGGCTTCAGCACCTCACTCAGACGGAAGATCTTCTTGCGCCCACCGGCACCTGCCAGCCTATGAGAGCAGGTACACGGACATGGTGACTGGAGCATCCTTGCCACAGCCAGACCTATCTCGTGACTCTCTCCACTCAAAGATGAGGCAGGCCACACAGAGATGCTATCTGTCCCTCATGCCACCTCCTACCTCCCTGGACTGCGAGGCCTGAGGGGGAGTTAAGGAGTAAGGAAGATGACCGGGGGGGGGGG
>NW_004524773.1:1464686-1474520 GCF_000260255.1 Octodon degus | reverse complement strand
TGAGTAAGTCGTCTGGCTGGGAGATTTAAGGGCTGTAAGGGACACAAAGACCAAGAACAGGCTGGGCATATAGCTCAGCAGCATAAATGCTTGCCTGGCAAGCACAAGGCCCTGCATTTGATCCCTGGAACTGCAAAAAAACAAAAAAGAAAAGAAAAAAAACAGTAACAGGACCAGCCAGTGGGTTAATAATCAGGCTGGCTGCACAGGGTGGCACACACCTGTAATACCAACATTCAGGAGGCTGAGGCAGGGGGATCACCTGCCTGCTCCTGACAGGAGCTAAAAGGCCAGCCTGAAGTACACTGTGAAACCCTGTCTCAAAAAGACAAAAAATAAAAACTGCTGGGGATATAGTTTAGCAGTGAAGCGCCTGCCTGGCAAGTGTGAGGTTCTGAGTTTGATTTCCAGTACTCAATAAAAGAATCATGCAGCATGCTTTATCACAATCACTGTGATAAAGTGACCTGAAAACTGAGGTACTTGACCATCACCAGGGACTAACGCAGTTCTCCCTTGATCCTAGGGAAGCTGTTACTGCTGTCCTAAATTTAGACATAAACGGGGTACTTTCACAAAACCACAAAAGCTTGGCAGTTACAGCTGAGTCTGGAGTCCGGAAGAATCTCATGCAGACCTTCTGTCTATGTGTCAAGCACACGTGAAATCAGAACCAAATCCCCAAGGAAGGCAGGACCCCCAGCCCATCCCAGCACCGAGAAGGGCACTCACCGGGGCTGTGTGACAGGAATGATGGGCTCTGGCCTCCTCTTGGCCTGTGGCACCTCCTCTTCTAGGGGGGACATGGAGCTCAGAGAGCCCACCACTGAGATGGCCTGGCCCTGGGCGGACAGGCGCCGCTTGATCAGAACGCTCTCCGACTTCACCACCTTTTCCTCCTTAGGCTCCTCCTTACACTGTTTGGTCTGCTCCACGCCTAGAGAGGCAGCAAAGGGATCCCTACCTAGCAAGACTGACCTGCCCACTTCCGCACCAGAACCCACTGAGTACCCCCAGTACACATAATGCCCATGCAACGTGCCCAGCACCATCCGGTCAGGAGCAGTCCTCTCTTTATCCCTGTTTTCCAATGTAAACAGCTGAGATTCAAACTGGAGATGCCATTCACTGCTGGGGGCAGCACCAAATGGCGCAGCCACTTTGGAAACCTGACAAGCAGTTCTACCGACTGATCACACCTACCCTATGACCCCACAGCTCTGTTACTGAACATGCCCAACACAGATGAGGGCAGGTGCACCCCAACAGACTGCAACTACGTTCATCACAAAGGGCAAGAGGGGGAAGCAGCCAGAGGCTCACCACCAGGAGGGTGGGCAACATGGCGATACAGTTATGTGAAGGAAGATGGAGGATGTCCTGCATTCGATCCCTGGTATCACAAAAAAAAAAAAAAAAAAAAAAAAACCTACTGTGCAATAAAGAATAAATTGTAGGTTCACATGGATCAAGCTCAAAAACTTATGTTGAGCAGAAGAGGCCAACCTCTGGGATCCCATACCCATGAAGCACAAGAAAAGCCAAGAGTACTTTCACAGACCAGGCTCAGAACAGTGGTTATGCCTGGGCGTGAGGGCCCTGAGCGACAAGTGGGACAGATCCAGGGAACTCTCTAGCATGGTGGAAATGTCTTTTATCTCAATCTGGGTGGTGGTTACACTGGTACTTTTACTTTATGAGAATTCACTCAGGTATACAATTTAGAGTTGTGGTTTTCTCTGTACATATACTTCAGAAGTACTGCTGAAAAAGAACAAACAGATGCTTAGAGGTGAGGGTAACCTGATGGAAGCCACTCAGCAATTAAGTGAAGGAAGCAGCGTGGTTCGATCTGGGCCTCAGACCTAGTTCTGTCATCTTTCCAAGCCCAGGGCCTGAGAACATGGAGCATTCATTCTACCTGTGGGGCCTGTGGCTCTCTACATGCCTGATGACTCGTGACCTTCTGCAACCCCACAAGGATGCACCTGGCACTAAGGAGAACCCAGTGCTTGAGCCCAGCTCCAGGCCTCACCTGGACCCAGTCCTGCCGCTGTCATCTGTGTGGCCATCAGCCGAGCCAGATGCTTGATCTGGGCTTCAGTGCCTGCTGACTCCACAGGAGTGTAGATGGCTTGGAAGGAGGCGGGCATGGTCTCAGGGAGGTATACCATGCTGATAAGAACCTGTGGAGTGCCCAAGGCAGGAGCCTCTCTTGACGACGAGTTCCAGAAGCAACAGTCCCACACCCAGGCCAACTCAGGGGACATGAGAGTGACAGGCTATGAGGCTGCCCTCGTGGGGCGCAGCATCCTAAGGGCCAGAGAACAATTACAGGTACCCAGCCTCACCAGTGAGCAGACCCCGCGCCCTTTATAGGAAGAGGAGGCAAGTAAGGGGTGTGAAGAGTTTGGATGGGGACTGGGACCACCCAAACAGGCATCACAAGTGACCACCTAAGGAAGCCAGGACCAGCAGAGTCCTGAGGGAAGTGTGGCTTCTGATCACCCCTCCTAGCGTGGACATGCAGCTGTGTGGAGGAGCAGGGACAGGCAGAAGAACCCTATCTCCCACCATGGGCGACGTTGTCTCCAGCGTTCTCACCAGGTTGGCCACATTGTCGGGCGTCAGCAGAGGCTGTAGGAACTCAGCTGTGATGTCCGTGTCTGACTGGCCTGAGATCTGGGCTGAAGCCTTTGAGGTCCCTGAAGGGCCTGGCTCCAAGTCCTTATCCTCATCATCTTCCCCAAGGTTGGGCTCTGGGACAAAGAAAAAAAAAAGACACAGGCTCTAAAAACAGCATCAGGCCTCTCTTCCAGGGAGCCCAAGGGGTCCCCTGGCTCTACCAGCCTTGGTGAACAGGAGTAGACCAGGGGGTGAGGAGCCAGGCTACAGTCCCACCCCAGCCATCAAAGCATCATGGCAACAACCACCCTTCCTGAGCCTCAGTTCTTCTCTTTTGGGATGTGAATAGGCCACACCCCAATAGCTGATCCCACTAGGCCCTAAGATAGCATTATTACTATTATGACTACTACTGCTATTCTGTGGCGCAGGAGGGGAAAGCCAGAGCCTCACGTATGCCACACAAGCACTCTGTCATCCAGCCACACCCCCAGCCCGAGACAATATTCGTTACAAAAAGCCTATGTGTCCAGACATGGTGGCTCACACCTGTGATCCCTGCACTTGGGAGGCAGAGGCAGGTAGATTGCTGAAGTTGGGGCTACAAAGTGAGTTCAAGGCAAGCCAGGCCTTATCTCAAAAAAAAAAAAAAAAAAAGACAATAAAAGCCTATGTGTACAACTAACTCTGCTTATGAAATAAAGCTCAGCTTTAATTAGCAATTAGGGGAAATGCTGGGGAAAACCCCAAAAAACAAAAAAACACCTGAACCTAATAAGACAGTATATTTTTGCCTGTATGATTGACAAAAATTAAAAAGGTTAGAGTTGTTAGTAGGGGTATAGAGTGTAAAAAAATAAACACACCGCTTTGTAGAAGAGCAATTTGAAAAAGCACAATTTAAAATGTACACATTGGGCTGGGGAGATGGTTCAGTAGAATAAGCGATTGCCTGGCAAGCGCTAGGGCCTGAGTTCAATCCCTGGTTCTGCCAAAAAAATAAAAATAAAATAAAATAAAATAAATAAAATAAAATGTACACATCATTTGACACAGCAATTTTACCTGGTACTGCTCCTGAAAACATGCCCACATCAATGGTATGAAGGCCTGTGCTCTGCATATATATTTTTGGAGACTTGATGGCTCAGTGGCTTTGAATTCAGTGACCCTCCTGCCTCATGAGCCTCCCTAGTCCTAGGACTCTAGGTGCGCACCATGACACCCAATGAGTTCCTCTTTAACATAAAAATATGTCCTTGTTTATAAACATGAGTGGCATTAAAAAAAAAAAATTGGTGCTAACAAAGCTGCCTCAGTTGCCACCATTAATAAAAAACAAGTTAGGTGGGGCCGGCGAGATAGCTCAGCAGTGCCTGTTTGGCAAGTACAGGGACCCAGGGACCCCGGCACCACAGGCAGCGCTGCCCCACCCATACCCATAATCCCAGCACTGGGGAGGCTGAAAACAGGAGGATCAGTACAAGTTCCAGAGTGAGACTCTGTAACAAGTATATATTTAAAAAAAAAAAAAAGAAGAAGAAGGGGCCAGGGAGATGGCTCAGTGGAATAAGCGCTTCCATGGCAAGCACAAGGGCCTGAGTTTAACCCCAGTTCTGCAAAAAAAAACAAAAAAAGAAAGAAAGAAAGAAAGAAAGAAAAGAAATCTATAATCCTAGCCCTTTGGAGACTGAGGCAAGATTTCAAGGTCTTTTTTTGTTTGTTTGTTTTGGTGGAACCGGGGATTGAGCTCAGACTCTTGTGCTTGCCAGGCAAGCATTTATTCTACTGAGCTATCTCAGATCAGCCCCTAACATCTCAAGTTTGAGTCCTGCTTCAAAAAACAACAATGACAAAAAACCCCAACAAGGTCAGGGATGTAGCTCAGTGTGAAGGCTCTGGATTTAATCCCCAGTGCCACCAACAAACAGGAGAGCTCTACATACATAAAGCACTTCTGATAGAAAACAAACATCCATGGTTGAGAAGTGGTTACCTTTAGGGAGAGGGATAAGATGAAGACTACGTTTTATTCATTTCTATACATAAATTATGCTGTAATAATTATCGATAGTACTGATTACACGTCATCCTACTATCTAATACTGATACAAATAAAGCACACAGTTCAGTGTGACCACACACTTCTAACAGGCCCAGTCCTCCCCCGCCTCCTACCAGGCCTGGCCCGGCTCTCCACTCACCTAGTTTCATCTTCTTGAGCGTGGAGTCTGAGTCATCCCGGGGCCTCTTGCGGGCGTCCTTGCCGCTGGGCATGTTACGGGCGATCTCAGCCTGAGGTGTTCCCAGGTCCACCAGCAGCGTGGTGATCTGGGCCTGGAACTCCAAGGAGGCTGGGTGCTTGAGCACACTCAACAGGTGCAACTTGAGGTTCTTGCGCACACTGCTTACCTGAGATTTGGCCAGGGTTGGGGGCAGGTTGGCTGTGAAGAAAGACGCAGGAGCTCTGCTGGGGATGGATCTCAGGGTCCTATGAGACTCAACCCCAACCCCAAACCTGGGCAGAGGTCCTGCAGGCTCATCCTACGAGAGCTGCTGTGGCCTCACATGCACTGTGCGGCTCTCCCCCTTACAAGCTGGAGGCCTGAAGAGGCCTCCACCAGCATAAGTCCCTTGAATAGAAAGAGTCAGCCTCTGTGTAATTAAACATTAAGTCTGATGTTCCTCCATCTCTGGTCTGGACTCCAGTGCTTCTTATAAGGAGAGATATTAACTGCCACCTGCACCTCCACCAACTCTCATGCTGGTCTCCCTGCCACCAGAATGACATAGAGTGTTGGATGGTCACCTTGATGAGCTAGCCTTCCCTGCTCTGAAACCAAAGAGGATGTCTGTAATTTAGCCTTCTGTTCTTCAGCCAACAACACTCCCATTCCCCTTTGAGGGAACCACCCTCCTTCCATTCTCCATCCAAGGGTGAATGAGGCCCAGAGCCAGTAAGAACATAGTATTCACTTAGCCACTGTGATTGGCTCAGAGATAGCCTCTAATCTCTGCTGGCCAATCAAAAACAATGAGCATCAGCTTTGGGCGGAATGATGGGGAAAGGGACACTTTCTCTTGGGGTTGCTAAGTAGATGGAATGGAAGTCTAGAACTATAGGAGGCCATCTTTGCTACCCTGAGGAAAGAGCCAGATAACAAGGCAAAAAGCCAACACAGAGAAGCTAAGAACCACACAACAGACCAATCCACAACCGCTACCCACACACCTCAACTTGACTTTCTAGCTTTCACCCATGCACGAAATTAGTAAAATATTGAGTTTCCATGTATTTGTTAACAAATATTTTGCTGATTTTAGAACATCTGGCTTCCCTTTTTAGTAGAAGCTGGAGAAGAAAATGGGATATTAGAAAGTACTGCAGGTATCATTTCACTCCCATACATGTCAGTATCAGAGGCAGGCTAGAACAGGTTCTGGCACACACCAGTTTCTGTATAATACAGCTTGCCCACAACAGGTTAGAGCGATGGCTGACACTCAGGGTGCACCGCCCAGCTCCCCATTCCTCAAGAAATGGGCAGACTGGCTAGTGGAGGAGCTAAACCTACCGTGCAGGGTTTCATAGGCCTGGATCACCTCTGACATGAACATGGGTCTCTGGCGGGCGATATTGGCGAGGGAGCCCAGTGCTGTGGTCAGATTAATGGAGGAGATGGCGGGGTGCACCATGAACTTGAGCAGCTGCTCCAGGGCTGCCTTGCCTTCTTCCCACAGCACATCTGATGAGGAAAAACAGAGCCAGTCAATGCTGAACTTCTCCCAGACCTCAGGAGAGGAAGAAGGAGACAGAGATAGAGACAGAGACAGAGACAAAAAGCAACTTCTAGGGCCTAAAGAAAGGGGGGACCTGGGTACTCAGACATCTGTGAATGGCTAGAAAAATGCAAAAATATCAGCATTTGATGAGTCCCATGAGTATTGTTATTATTATTATTATTATTTTTTTTTTTTTGGCAGAACTGGGGATTGAACTCAGGCCCTTATGCTTGCCAGGGAAGCATTTATTCTACTGAGTTATCTCCCCAGTCCCTATCCCATGAATATTAATGAGTATATAAACCAAGTTGGGGCCGGGGAGATGGCTCACTGGAATAAGTGCTTCCCTGGCAAGCACAAGGGCCTGAGTTCAATCCCTGGTTCCGCAAAAAAAAAAAAAAAAAAAAAAAAGTTGAAGATGTTCAAAGCATGAGCTTGAAAAGCAAAAAGAGTAAGCATAACTTAAAATACCCTACTATAGGAAACTAACTACATGAACTAAGTTGACATACATGCACCTATACATATCCACACAACAGCCCCGGAGCTTGTTTATACAGTGTCCTAAATCCTATCCCTAAGAGTTAACACTTAAAAACTCTGGTGATAAACACATTGAATTCAATTCCGGAAGAAGCGGACCGCGGCGTGGACATGGGGAAACAAAAGAAAACAAAGTATGCGACCATGAAGCGAATGCTTAGTCTCAGAGATGAGAGACTCAAAGAAAAGGATAGATTAAAACCTAAAAAGAAAGAAAAGAAAGATCCTAGTGCTCTAAAGGAAAGAGAAGTCCCCCAGCATCCTTCCTGCTTATTCTTCCAGTATAATACACAGCTGGGCCCACCTTATCATATCCTGGTTGATACCAACTTCATCAACTTTTCCATCAAAGCCAAATTGGACTTGGTACAATCAATGATGGACTGTCTGTATGCCAAGTGTATCCCTTGTATAACTGATTGTGTAATGGCAGAAATTGAAAAATTGGGACAGAAGTATCGAGTGGCCCTAAGGATCGCCAAGGATCCACGGTTTGAACGCTTACCTTGCGCACATAAAGGGACCTACGCAGACGACTGCTTGGTGCAGAGAGTAACTCAGCACAAGTGTTACATTGTGGCCACAGTTGACCAAGACCTTAAACGGAGGATCCGGAAGATCCCTGGAGTTCCTATCATGTACATTTCTAATCACAGATACAACATTGAACGGATGCCAGATGATTATGGAGCCCCTCGATTCTGATTCTTACAAGACAAAGTTCCTCTGCCTCCTTCCAACCAACTTTTTGGTTTCAGTTCATTCAGCATGCTGTAGCATGAATTATTCACCCACTTGCTGTATTATCAGCGAGAATGGTTAAATAAATTCTCTTTTTGATGCTAAAAAAAAAAAAAAAAAACACATTGAATTCTGTGTTATTTGAAAGAGTAAATAAAATACAATCTATAAAGCCAGGCAGAGTGGCGCACGCCTGTAATCCTAGCCCTCAGGAGGCTAACACAGGAGGGCTGCCACAAGTTCAAGGCCACATAAGTGAGATGGGCTACACAGTGAGTTCACTATGGGATACACAGCAAGTTCAGATGTGATGCGAGCAGCTTCCCTCCATCCAGGCTCTTCTGTCGTGCTGTTTGGTACTTAAGCCTGGGGGATGTGAATAGAAACTTCTTAAACCTGATCCAAAATAAACTTCTCCTCCTTTAAGTTGCAGTTGTTATTAGTTAGTTTGACCCAGCAATGAGGAATATGACTTAAACAATGCACAACTTAGCGAGGAGGAAACAGGCTTTGACAGAAGCTAATCCTACCGCCCAGCAGCAGCGCTGAAACCTGAACACAAGCCACTACACTCTAAAGTCTTTCAGCTAAAAATAGGAAGCATGGTATCATTTCATAAACAAAAGAGGGAACACACTGCAGACACTATGCTTATATAAACATCGACATGCTTACAGGGACAGAACTAAGGGAAACAACTCCCTTAACAATATTTACCTCTGGAAAGCAGGACTGGAGGAGAGGGATTATTCCTGTATATCTTTCCATATTGTCTGACAAATATGCAGTGCTTATGTACTACTTTTAAATTAAAACCTCAGTGAGACAGCCTTGGTTTAATCCCTAGTACAGAAAAAAAAAAAAAAAAATCCCTATAAAACAAACGAAAAACCCTGCTACCTGGAGCCTATTCCCTGCATTCTCATGGCACCTCACCATGGGCCACAGGAGAAGACTGCTGTCAGCTCCACTGTAAAAAAAGAGAAATGGAGTCCAGATAGAAGCAATTTACTCTAGTTCACAATACAGAAGTAGTAAACCTCAGATGGAGCCTCACTCTGGTCTCTAACCACTGCACTCCAGGAACTAAAAGCCAAGCAAGGCAAGAGGCAGGGGAGGGAGGGAGGGAGGCGAGAAAGTGCTAGTCAAGTCAAGCAGCACCAGTATGATGCCGGGCGGCACTCACTGTACTGAATATAGGGGTGGTCGCGAGGGATGCGGTCCAGGCTGATATCATGTTCCTGGCGTCGGGGAACTTCAGAGTCGGCCATGCGTGGTGACAGGGTGACAATGAGGCCCTCCACAAACTTGATGGCATGGGTGCGGATGCCATCATTGTCAGAATCCAACAGCAGGATGATGTCCCCAGCCATGGAAGACACCATGTCCCAGCAGGCCTCTTGGAGATCGCTGATGACCCGTGACTTCACCATCCACTGCCAGGGACCAGAGAAGAACGGCAGACAAACGTAGAGACGACACATCAATCCCCAGTGCCCTCCACTTCCACCTACAGACCCTACATTTGTTTGGGTAACAGGTTCTGAGTTCCCATCTCCATGCCTCAGGGCCAAGTCACACTGGGGTAGAAGAGAGGTGGCTGAGATAGGTCTGACTCTATCGTGATGGGGCTCACAGGCGATGAACACCTAGCAAAGTCTCAAAGCTTAAGGAATGTAACAGAATAACTGACTCACAGGGGATGCAGAGCAAAAGGCTTCACCTCCTCAACACCAAAGGCCATTACACTACAGCAGTTCCTCTTCGTGCCATGGTCCACAACCAATGTTACATAATGCTCTAATTAGGCTCCATCTCCCTCACTGGGCTACAAGTACCAGGAGGGCAGGACCCTGAATGTGTTGGTCACTTCTGGGTCCCTAGCATCACCTAATACGGGCTGTGCACAAAGGAGGTGTTTGGAAATGTCTGTTAAATGAAGAAATGAATAGACCAATGGAAGAAACGACTTGCTAATGGTGATTCCCTGACCTAACAAACACTAGATCCCTTGTCTGTTCCCACAGATCAAGAGTACAGGGGCTGGGGCTGGAGAGATGGCTCAGTGGTCTAAAGCACCTACTTGAAACAAGCTTGGCAAAGCACAGGGACCGCGGTTCGATCCCCCAGCACCACATGCCA
>NW_004524773.1:1452178-1464376 GCF_000260255.1 Octodon degus | reverse complement strand
AAAAAAAAAAAAAGAGTACATTTTGCCCACATGCAGTGCTGACTGGTTTGAACTCCAGCTGGAGTCTGTAAATGTACAGGTGGGATGCCCTGGGCTGGGGAAAGAACACTCACCTGCAAGGCCACCTTGTAGAGCTGAGTCATGGTAAGTATGGCCTTCTTCACCACATTCACATTCTCGTCCCTCAGGAGCATGTTGAGGTTTGCAATCAGTTTCAGCAATAACTCAATGTCTCGCTTGCTGGGTGGTGGAGGAAAAGGGACAAAGTCAAGCTGGTCTCAGTGGGCAGCGCAAAGGTGGGGTCCAAGTGTAAAGAGAATTCAGAGCCCATAACTCAGGGAAATGGAATGGAGATGGCAACTGGGGACCATATATGTTGTGTGTGCCAGCACTTCTGGAAGCTGAGAACAATGCCCCGCACTTCTGGTCTGAGCTGCCCTGAACCTTGTATCTTGCCTGGTCCTGCAACTCCCACTTAGAGCCCTGCTAGACACAGAGGGGAAAAGAGCCAGACATTTGTGAATTTGGGCAAGTAACCACATCTCCTTGTGAGTGTGGTACTGGGCACAGAACCCTGGGCCTCGTACCATGCCTCCTCGATGAAGCCAATGACAAATTTTCGCACTTCAATTGACTTGTCTGCTTGGAAAGCAATGATCTCCTGCCAATGTCAGAGAAAAAGTGTGTCAGGGCACAGTGGGATGCGTCCCTACCCCCACCTTTGCACTCCACCAATCACTCACATCCAGGAAGTTGTCTAGTAGTGTGGGGTCTTTGTTGATGATCAGTTCCTGGACCTGGAAGGAGATTAGGTTGGGGAAGAGGAACAGACATAAAACTAGGATCCAATCAATGCAGACAAGACAGTAGGGGTCAACAGGCACAGGCCTAGCTTCCTGGCACTGCCACTCCCTCCTCTGCACCTGAGCAAGTAGCGTTCCCTCCCTGAGCCTATTAGCTATACTGTAAAATGAGAGCCTCAGGAGTGCTGTGAGATCCTACAGGGGCAGTGCTGGGAGGCAGTGAGAACATGATGCACTGGCACCACTCAGTGAGCGTCCTGTGCCAGTGAGAGTCATTTCCTGAGGCCCTCACCTGGCAGGCTCTTTGGAATAAACCCACTGCACAGCCTCCTGCAGACACAGCACTTTGCTCCCACAGCTCAATATGCTGTCACTTGACAGCCCTCACCACCACTGGTGCCTGCTGTTTCCGACTCTCCATGGTCACACGCTGAGCAAGCAGCAGAGCCGGGTTCTCACTCCAGTCTCCGACCTCCAGCTGCCTCCTATTCTGAACCATGCCGTCCTTTGCCTCTGCGTACCTTCACGCCTTCTGCGTGAGATGACCTTGTGCTCCAGTGTGGTACTCCTCCCTCCTTATCCCCCAGAATCTTGCTCAAAGTAGCCTCTCTTTGAGAAAGCCTCTGCTGAGTGCCACCCCAGGCCAGGTCAGGTGCCAGCTGTGTGCTCCTATAGCCCACAGGTCATCGTCATTTGGTGACAGATATGGCTTCCCCACCACACTGCACCCTTATAAGACAGGAAATACAATGAAGAGCAGAGAAATCCAGAATTCCAGAGCTAGTGCAGCCGGCTGCTAGCACAGCAATCTTGCTCTAATGAGGTAAGCTTGGGGCTTGCTCTCCGTAAACCCCGCCTCAGAGTACTGGTGTCTTCACAGCACAGTCTGTTTGAGCCCCGTCCCACCTGTTTGAGCACTGTGATCTTTGAGTCGTTGGTGATCAGTGCAGCCTGGTTCAGGAGATCCACCACCTGGAAAGAAGGGAGAGGCATGTGACAGAGCTGGCCTCAGCAGCCCAGGCCACTCCCAGCTCTGCCACCTGGGGTAAACCATCCCGGCTCCCAGCCCTCCTCACACTCACCCTCTCTGAAGTGGTCATGCCATCAACGCCTGGCCCTTCTTCTTGTGTGAAAAACTGTGATGCTACACTCCGGCGAGTGACACTGTCGCCGCTGCCGCTTGCCATGGTTGCCTTCAGGTGTTCCCTAGAAAAAAGAGGCTGAATTAAGCTCTGGGCTCTTGATTCATCCTTGAATCTGCCTCACTGCCCTGGGCCTCCTGTCTCTCCATCTGGGCTCTACTTTGGCCTGCGCACCAGAGCAAATTCCAAAACAGCTTCAAGGCATACCAGTCCCAGAGTCCTGCAGATAACAGGGATTCCCTGTATCAGGAAAAGGCCTGAAATCCATTGCGTTTCAACCATTCTCTAGAATACCTCGGGGCTGTTTAGAAAAGGGAATGAGGGGACCACCTGAGCATCTACCACAAGGTCATCCTGGAAAAATTACAAAATCATTAATGCAGAAAGATAGCAATTACAGTATTAGTCACCATAGCAAAATTCTAGACACAAACCAAGTGTTTACCAATAGACTGGCTAAAAAAAACCAAAAAACAAAAAAACAACCCATAAACTGTAATATATCCACACATTAAGACTATGGGGGCCGGGGAGATGGCTCAGTGGAATAAGCACTTCCCTGGCAAGTGCAAAGGCCTGAGTTCAATCCCTGTTTCCACCAAAAATAAAAAAATACTATGCAGCTAAACAGGCACCATGGCATACACCGGCAATCCTTGCTACTCAAAAAGCTGAGGCAGGGGCTGGTGAGATGGCTTGTTCACTTACTTAGAACAAGCTTAGCAAAGCACAGGGACCACAGTTCAATCCCCCAGCACCACATGCCAGCCAGCCCCGCCCCCTGGTGGGCTGAACTGGCCACACACACACACACACACAAATAAATAATTAAAAAAAAAAAAAAAAAAGCTGAGGCAGGAAGATCATAAGTTCAAAGCCAACCTGCACTGGACAGCAAGTCCCTGTCTCAGGATAAAAGGACTAGAAACGTAGTTCAGTGGTAATATACTTGTCTAGTATGAGAAAGGTCCTGTGCTCAATCTCGCGCGCACGTGTGTGTGTGTATGTGTGTGTTGGGGCCATCTGGGAGTCGTGCCTCATGCCTATAATTCCACCACTAGGGAGGCTGAAGCAGGAGGATTGCCCTAACAGATCAATGTAGGCTACACAGTGAGTTTAAGGCCAGCCTGAACTACAATGAAACAAAAGGAATGAGAATTTTTACACAGTAATAGAGAAAAGTGTACAACAATACTTACTATATGTTCCCTTTTTCCAAAAAAAAAAAAAAAGAGAGAACTACATATATATTTTTTAAAAGAACGTAAAATAAAACTGGAGGGACAAAACCAAAAAGCAGAAAAGGAAAGTAACAAGAAGAGGAAAGTAAAAGCAAGCTGGTGGCTCTCAGTGTACTATCATCAGAAAGAGGTGGACACAGCAGCCTGTGGCAACAGAACAGCGACTCCATCCTTTCGCAGTACTGGTGTTTGAACTCTGGGCCTCGCACTTGCCAAGCAGGCCTTACGCCACTGAGCTATGGCCCCAGGCCAATTCCATCCTTTTTCTGTCCTGATGTGTGTGCGCACAGAGCTACCTGGGACAACATCTCTGGGTCTGGTAAAATGACAGTGACAGGATTACAGTGAAACATTAAATGAGTTTGGGCTGGGGAGATAGCTCGGTAGTCTAAGTGCCTGCCTGGCAAGTGCAAGGAACCGAGTTCAATTCCTATACCACATGCCATGCCAGCCTCAGAACCCTGGGCGTGGGGGTGCACGTCTATAATCCCAGCACTGGGGAAGCTGAGACAGCAGGACCACTATGAGTCTGAACTGCGTAGTGAGACCCTGTATCAAATACACACACACACAATTTTTTTTTTTTTTTGCGGAACCAGGGATTGAACTCAGGCCCTTGTGCTTGCCAGGCAAGCATTTATTCTACTGAGCCATCTCCCCGGCCCCTATATTTTCTTTCTTTCTTTTTTTTTGGCAGAACCAGGGATTGAACTCAGGCCCTGTGAGCCATCTCCCTGGCCCCTCCTTATATTTTCTTAATTAAATAAGTTAGTACACACCATAAACATCAGATAAGTACAACTATTATCATGTACCTGAAAAATATGTGGGTATTACATAAGTGTCAATAATAATGATTAAATCTGCTCTTCCATTAAATTTCAGATGCATAATACAGTATTGCTAATGATGGTCACAATGCTCTGTATTAGATCCACAGAATTGTTCATCTTATACTAAAATTTTGTACCCTTTTGCCAATATAAAGGTTTGGTAGAGACAAGACAAAGAGGAAAAATGACCTGTACATAATTCAGTGTATACAGGGAAAAACAAAATAGTTGTCAGGGAAATACTAGGCCCTTCCCTCACATATTATGCAACGTCAACAATGGTCTCAAATATGTTCTTACAATAAATAGAAATACGGCTCTGAGCTTCCTAGAAGCCACATAAATAAAGGAAATAAGACAAAAAATAATAATAATAATAATGATTAACAATAATTAGAAAGTGAAAAAGACATTTGTAAAGAAACGTAACTTTTTTGGGGGCCGGGGAGATGGCTCAGTGGAATAAGTGCTTCCCTGGCAAACACAAGGGCCTGAGTTCAATCCCCGGTTCTGCCAAAAAAAAATTTAAAAAAAGAAACATAACTTTTAAAATCATGTATGTATGTATGTATCTGAGGGCTGGCCAGATAGCTTAGTGGACTAAAGCGCCTGCTTAGGCAGAGCACAGTGGTCAGGGTTCGATCCCTAGCACGCTGTGCCATAATTCCAGCACTTGGAAGGCTGAAAATAGGAGAATCACTACAAGTCCAACTTACATAGTGAGACCCTGTAGACCCTGTCCTAAATAATTTTAAAAAAAAATATTTATGTATTTGGTACAGGCTCTCACTACACAGCTCCAACTCATAATGATCCTCCTGTCTCAGCTTCCCCGGCTCTGGGACTACAGGTGTGCACCACCATGCCCAGTTTCAGCGGCCAGGTGGCTTAGGGCTGGGTGGCAGGGTGGGCACAGCATCTTGTACATGGTAACTGTTCCTAATAAGTGATGTTGAGGGAATAACTATGTAGCAGCTTCCTGCCTACTTTTGGGGCTGCCTGTCTCCTCCACATCTTGCTCAGTCAGAGCACAAACCCCTAGTAAGGCCTACGAGGTCTCACAGGACCTTCCCTCTTCTACCTTTGTCTCCAGCTCCTACTTGGCTCCAGCCACTCTGGCCTCCTTGCTGCCCAGCGAACAGCCCTTCCTCCAAGCCTGTGTCTCTTCCTCATGCCTGGACTCTTCCAGCCCCCAGAGAACAGCACCAATCCCTCTGTCCTTGTTCCCCTCAAATGTGCCTGCAGTGAGGCCTCCCGTGCCCACTTTATTTCAGGTCCTTCCTGTTTGTGTTGCTGCAGCTTGCTCTATGGCAGTCACAACACCACACACCCAGCAGTTGCAGGACGATGGAGATTTAGTGTTGACTTTCTGTACCCTCAGCACCTACTAGGTGCTCAGTAAATACCTGCAGAATGGCCCAACCCTCCTACCAGTGAAGCTTCCCAGGCACAGGGCTCGGTATCTGCTCTTGGCCTGTCTAATACGTGGGAGATGAACACCCTGTAGACCCTTCCCTAAAATACAAAAAAAAAAAAAAAAAATCTATGACCTAATTCAGATTGCCTTATAATTTGCTATCGTTTCTGGCCAAAATAATTTCTTTAGGGGCCGGGGAGATGGCTCAGTGGAATAAGGGCTTCCCTGGCAAGCGCAAGGGCCTGAGTTCAATCCCTGGTTCCGCCACACACACACACAAAAAATAATAATAATAATTTCTTTGGTACTCCTCCTGCCTCCCTGAACCAATCAAATCTCTTCACTTTTTTTTTTTTTTTTTTTTTTTTGGTAGAACCGGGGATTGAATTCAGGCCCTTGTGCTTGCCAGGGAAGCGCTTATTCCACTGAGCCATCTCCCTGGCCCTACTATTTTTGCAATATTGAGGATTGAACCCTGGATCTCTGCACTGACCTATGTCCCCAGTCCTTGTTTATTTATTATTTTATTTATTTTTGCGGAACTGGGGATTGAACTCAGGCCCTTGTGCTTGCCAGAGAAGCACTTATTCTACTGAGCCATCTCCCCACCCCCCTTGTTAAGTTACCTAGGCTGGGCTTAAATTTGGGATACTTTTGTCTCAGCCTCTCAGAATATTACGATTACATTAGGTGTCACCAAGCCCAGCTTTGATTTCGTTTTTAAAAGGAAGTATCCAAAGGAATTGGCTCAGGACCCCCTTCAGACACTAAAATCTTGCTCACATTCCTTATGACAAATGGCAGTTTCCGGCTGGGGAGATAGCTAAGAGGTCTAAGCAGCTGCCTGGCAAGCGCAAGAACACAGGTTCAATTCCCAATACTGCATGCTGTTCCAGGTGTGCCCTGCTGGCCACCGTACATGGTGGTACACGCCTATAATCTCAGCGCTGGGGAGGCTGAGACAGGAGGATCACTACTAGTCGGAGTAGTGAGACCCTGTACCAAATACATAAAGATAAAAACAATTTTTAAAAATGGCAGTTTTGGGGCCGGGGAGATGGCTCAGTAGAATAAGTGCTTCTCTGGCAAGCACAAGGGCCTGAGTTCAATCCCCGGTTCTGCCCAAAAAAAAAAAAAAGGCAGTTTCCATAAGGCCTAGGCACATTCTCCTGGGTACTTTCAATCACCATATTAGTATAATGCCTAATGTAATGTCAATAAATGTTATACTGTATCGTTTAAGGAAAAATAAAACTGTACATAATCAGTACAACACATTTTTCCTAAATATTTTCACTTCAAGGTTGGTTGAAACCACAGGTGGAGCCCAGGATACAAAAGGCTGAGTATACACTGTATAATAAACACTATTTTCCACTTGTTTTCATTCAGTGTAGGTAGGTCAGTTGTTTAAGTGCCTGCTTAAGCAAAAGCAGGGGGCTGGAGAGATGGCTCAGTGGAATAAGCACTTCCCCGGCAAGCACAAGGGCCTGAGTTCAATCCCCGCTTCCACCAAAAAAAAAAAAAGCAAAGGCAGTCAGGCTCAAGATACTATGGTTCAATCCCCAGATCCTCAAGCTTTTCCAGACATGCCCTAAGGCATCCTGAGCCAGCCAAAAAAATAAAATAAATAAATAAATAAATAAATCCTTCAGTGTATGTTGGAGCCCGTACTATCAAGATTTTCTTCCTTGGGGCCCGGGAGATGGCTCAGTAGAACAAGGGCTTGCCTGGCAAGCCCAAGTATCTGAGTTCAATCCCCGGTTCTGCAAAAAATATATATATATTTTTTTTTTCTTCCTTTTCTCTTTTTTTTTTCTTTTTATAGTTGTATCGCATTTTAATTATGGGGATTTATCAGTTTCTTCAGCCAACAATCATCCCAGTGAGGTACATCCAGAATGTCTGTAGTCTTCCTCTCTATTAGCGTGTCTCGGTTTCTGCCCCACTCCGTGGACTCCTTACTGAGCAGATCGTCTCACTCCCACCTGGGAGTTGGGTGTTTCTTCTGTTACTCCCAAACACTGGCGCTAGTAGTAATTTTCATTCATTCAACGGCCATAAGTGGGCCTCTCCGTTGTGACTGCCAGCCTAGATTCGATCCACCCAACTCCTGGCCTGACAGTACCCTTGGTAACATTCATAACCAAACAGCATACAAAAGCCTAATCACAAATTAGACCACACATAACAAGAAGGAAAGGAACAGGGACACAGTATGAGTGCATGTTAACAGGCCGATTTCGGGATGGAGGGCGGGAAAGGAGGGCTTCCCAGGGGAAGTGACGTCGGCGCGGAGACCCAAAGAATGAATGAGTTAGCAAGCTAGAGGGGTAACAGGATGTTGCGGACCGAAGTGATAGGTGGGCAAAGAGGGAAGGCGCCTGAGTTTGAGGAACCGAAAGGCTAGTGTGGCTGTGCTAGAGATAAGCAAAGACATGGAGTGGAAGCCGGCGAGGTCCCTGGGGCGAACGCGCCCGTGGGGGTCACACTGGAACTTTGCCCAGAAAGCACTAGGGAGCCAAGGAAGGGTGCTGAGCAGGGAAAGAAACCGGAGCCCCGAACACTGCGGTTTCCCTCTCCGCCAGCAGCCCTCTCCGCCCGCACTAGTCCTCGTTCCCTCGTCTCGGGGCCCTCACGCCGCCTCCCTCCTACCGCGGCTCCAGCCTCCGCGCCTCTCGCGCCCCCTCAGCAGCGCCTCTTCGCAGACGCCGCCGCCGCCGCCATCTTCCGCCCAACGCCGTGACTCTGCGCACACTCTGCACACACAGAGCCACTGGGAAATGGAGTCCAGTCCTTGGCCCGCCCCCGCCCCTAACTCTCGCCTCGCGGACCGCCTTCCGCTCCCCGCCTGCCTCCGCCCCAGCGCCCTCCATTTTCCGGCCCAAAAGGCGCTAAGCCTTTTGGGAAATGTAGTACCTGGCGGAAGCGCAGGACGGAAGCTGAAATAGAGCCCTCTGGGAAATGTAGTTCACAGATCTGGAGTCCCTGGACGGCCAGCTAGTTTTGGAGTGGAGTCCAGAAGGCGAAGCTCCTGGATTTGGGAGGTAGTCAGACTACCTTCCAAACCCACCACGATCGTTTCCACCTCTGGTTCTGACTCTATACACAGTCTGAAGTATTTGTAGCCGTCGGAAGTTTCAGTCTTTCCGCCTGTCCAATGGGAATGTGGTTTTGAGCATCTCTGACAGGTCATTTTATTGGCATGTTGGTAACTCGAGTTTGTAGCGCTCCGAATCCCCTCTCCTCCACAGCGGACCAGTTTTTCGCCCTCTGTGACAGACATGATGAAGAGTCCTGGGATAGGAAAACTCCCCGAATTGTGCCCCTGAGGACTTTAGTATCAGCAGTGCCTCCCACCTGTAGCTTCCTCCCGCACCCAAGGCCAGCTCCCGGGGTCCTAGGGCAGCGGCTCCCGGCGCCTGAGGTCTGTGTCCTGGCGATCCCGCAGGGGGCGCCCCAGTCCGGGCGCACCGCCCTCGGGGAGGTGGGAGGGGACCCCGGGGCGGGCCAAGGCAGGGGTGTCCCGACTATAAAGCGTGGCCGCCTCCCTCGGCGCTCGGGACAGCGGGACCCCGGGCGGTCGGACGGGCCGACGCCGGTCGCAGCTCGGGCCGTGCCCGCCGAGAGATCCGGACCCACCGTGTTCCCCGGGGCCGGGGCCGGGGTCGGGGCCGGAGCCGGGGTGGGTGGGGGCTCAGGCCCGGGGGATGCTGGGCTCGGTGAAGATGGAGGCCCATGACCTGGCCGAGTGGAGCTACTACCCGGAGACGGGCGAGGTGTGTCCTCCGGGATGGCGGAGCGGGAAGTGGGGGGCAGGTATCGGGGTGTGGGCTTTAGTAGGGGCCAGGGGCCGAAGTGTGCGCTCAGATGGTGACCAAAGCATCTAACTGGGGAGCCCAGGAGCCAGGGACACGGAGGCCAGGTGTGGGAGTGAGGGCCAGTGGACAAGGCTTCGCAGCGTGGTTTGGGCGAGCTAGTGGGGGCCATGGCTAACGTGGGTGGAAAGCTTAAGCAAGACTTAAGTCACACCTTAAACGTGAAGGCTGGATGTTGGGCTCCAGAATCCTTGGGATTAAAATGGATAAACCAAAGGTAGGAATCAGAGCTCCAGACTGGGGAACAGAGCTGGAGGAGTTCAGGAAAGGGAATTCAAAAGGATGGAGAAAGTTAGAAACTTAAGGGTGGAGGAGGTCGCCACTGGTCACCATTATAGGAAGCTTGAGGTGGACGGCAGGGTCAGAATACAGAGTTAATTCAAAGATGGAGTTGGGGTGGTGGGAACTACAATTGGGGTTCAGGAATAGGGATCAGCTGTCAATCTACGTTTGGATCAGAAAGAGGGGCTGGTGGAGCTCATTGGTAAAAAAAAATGAAGGTTCTCAAAGATAAAGCTTTTTGGGGAAGAGCTGAAATAACAGGTGGCCTGGATGGGTCAGCTTTGGGGACCTGAAAGTAAGAGATGTGGCCAGCTGGCTTGGCAGTAGTCAGTCTTCATGCCCCCATCTGTACCCATGATCCTCAGCAGGACTCCCCAAGTCAGAGGCTGGGAGATTTCAGGTTGAAATTTCTCCCGCATCCAGCACCGTGCCGCCGTTGCATCCAGCACCGTGCCGCCGTTGCATCCAGCACCGTGCCGCCGTTGCTAAAGTCTGCATCCATCCCTACCTCATACAAAGCTTCCTAGGGTGGGTGGCAGGGGCACATCCTAATGTCTTCACCCAGCAGACAGTCCTTCCCCAAATCTAACCATGATTCTTCTTGGTGCAAGAACTCCTGCTTCGCTCATGTGCTCAGGAATCAGTACTGTGAGCTTGGGGAGGTGGGCATGGCGGGGTCTGGACGCTTGGATTCTGAACCTGGAAGGAGACTGTGTGCTTGTGGTGAGGGCATAGGGTTGGAAAGGCTGGCACTGCCAAGGAGTCAAGATCTGGTGGTTTCCTAGGGCTTGAGGCTGTCTGGTGAGACTTTTGGATCCCTGGGCTCTGGGGCTTGGCACGGTCCCAGGAGGGGCCAGTCCTGGGTTTGGGAGGTGTGAGGTGCACGTTGAGCCGGGTAGGACCAACCGGAGAAAGGATTGGTCTCTTGGAGAGGTGGAGGTGGGGGTGGCTGGAGGTCCAGTTGTAGGATGGGGAAGGCAGAGACCTGTAGGGGAGGGTCCCACGTACTGGGGAGATCAGAGTCTGAGCCCAGGATTTAAGGGGACCATCTACAACCACAGCACCCTGTTTCCACACAGGACACCTTAGAAAGCAAATCGAATGGCAGAAGTCAGTGTTCGGGGGACAGACTTAATGGAACAGAGTTGGTGTGGAAACGGTGGCAGGAACTGAGAGGCACAACTGGGGAGGGCAGTGTTTTGGAAGAGTCCACATACTGAGGGCTGGGAATAGTTTGGGAGCTACTGTGAAAATCTCCCAGGCTTCCCGTCAGATGAGCCTACCTTTTCCTCTTTGTCAGAACAATGGAGAGAGAAATACCTGCCCTCAACCAAGACCCAGCCCTGATAGGGTCTCTAAGCTGTTTCTCGCCTCTGGCACCCTCCTGCTAGGCTAACGGGACACCTTGCTGCTGGAAGGTTTTCACCCTGGGGTGTCCCCTTAGGTCTCAGGTCCTTACAGGTCACTGGTCCAATTGGTTCCCCTATTTATTTATTTAGTGCCAGTAATCGAATTCAGGATCCTGTGCTTGTCAGGAAGGTGCTGTGACACTGAGCTAGATCCCCAGCCCTCCCCCATTTTATTTATTAAAAATTCTTCTTTTAATTTTTTGAGATAGGGTCTCACTATGTAGTCTGGGCTGGGTTTGAATTCACTATGTAGCCCAGGCTGGCCTTGAACTCTCTGTGGTCTTCCTGCCTCAGCCTTCTAAGTGCTGGCTCTACACCCCCATTTTAAAGTGGGAAATCTGCAGACACAGAGTGCTGGGGTCCTAAATTGTGTCTGGCACTGGAAACCAGGCTTCTGCCTTCTCCTGGCCTCTCTCGGCTCCCTGACGCGCCCTTCTTCCTTCTTTGACGACAATAAGGAAATGAAAGGGGAGAAAAATCCAACCTCCTGGGTGGGGGTGCAGATCCCCTGCAGGCTTTCCCCCAATCGCAACCCCGCCCTGTGGGGGGAGATCCGGTTCAGACCCGGACACTAAGGGTTCATCCCAGCCCTGGGGCGTGGGAAAGCCTAGGGTGGATTAGAGCAGCTGGAAGGTTTGAGGTCAGACCTCCAAGAGAACTTCCCGGTGGGTGGGGAGCCAGAAAAGGAGGGCCCTGGGGCCCCAGAGAGCCCTGGGTTGAAGAAGTGCAGTAGAGTACAGGGGGATTTTAGTACTCTCTAGAGAACCCCTCACTTCAGCACCTCCCCCTTTCCTTATTCTGTGAAGGGACAGACACAACAGGGGTGACAGCAGGGGGTGCAGGGAGTGTGGGGCTTCTGAGGAATAAAGTGAGGCTAGGGAGAGACAGGGCAGGCTGGGGGGCAGGAGGGCAAGGAGGCAGGTGGATGGTGGGGTGGCAGGGCTGGGGAGTGGAGGAGAAACGGGGTGGGGAGAGGAGCAGAGGGTTGGAGAGTGGATTGAGGGGGATAGAATGGGCAGGGCGGGAAGACAGAGACAGAGACAGAGAGACAGAGAAACTGAGACGGGGAAAGGTGGGCAGATGCACAGAAAGACAGAAATGGCCAGGCCAGAGATTCCAGGCAGCCAGGCTGAGGGCTCTGGACACACACACACACACACACACACACACACACACACACACACACACGGAAG
>NW_004524773.1:1450427-1451563 GCF_000260255.1 Octodon degus | reverse complement strand
TTCGATTGTCCAGACTGGACTCCAACTTGTGATCCTGCTTAAGCCTTCCACTAGAGAGTGCTGAGATGACAGGCATGTGCCATCACACTAGACCCATGAGGACATTTCTGTCTGCCTTGGTAATGTTTGTTTGTTTGTTTGTTTGTTTGTTGTGCCCACAGGGAGACAGATTCTCCCTGTGCAGTTCAGGCTGGCCTTGAACTCACTTTGTAGCCCAGGCTGGCCTCGAACTTGTGGTGATCCTCCTGCCTTAGCCTCCTAAGTGCTGGAATTATAAGTATGTGCCACCATGCCCGGCTACTTGGTCACTGTTTTTGGGATTGAACTCAGGCCCTTGCACTTGCCAGGCAAGTGATGATTCTACTGAGCCATCTCCCCAGCCCTTGGTCACCGTTTTTATAACATGATCCAGGATGCAGGTCTAGAGCTAACCTACCTGGATTCAGAATCCCAGTTGTGGTGACTTTTTCTTCCTGCATGACTCCTGACAACCTTGGAGACCTCAACTCACTCAGCTGTGAAATGGCAGCGTATTGATGCCTCCCCCAGCCTGCACCCACCACCACCACTACTATGGTTGTAAGGAGTGAAGGAAATTTTTGAGGAGGTGTTACTGAGAATCAAACTCTGGACCTTGCACTTGCCAGGCAAGCGCTGCACCACTGAGCTATGTGTAGGGTCCCAAATTAAACAGAATTTAATCCACTAATCCTTCTTGGAAACTGCTGGAGGTAGTGACTGTACACTAGTACAGAGTGTGACCCAGAAATATGTGTTAAATGGGTGAAAGAACCCGGGGTAGTGGCTCATACCTGTCATCCCAGCATTTGGGAGGCTGAGGCAGGAGGATCACTTGGTTGGAGACCAGCCTGGGCTACACAGTGAGACCAGTCTGAGCTGCATAGTGAGACCCTGTCTTAAGAAACAAAACAAAACAAAACAAAGAAAAAAGGTGAAAGAATATACAGTGATTTGAGAGGCAAAACAATGCCTAGCATATTTCATTGAGGTACAATGCATGTTTTTTCCCCATTTGAACATTTCTGAAAATGGAGGGCCAGGGGGATGGCTCAGTGGAATAAGGGCTTCCCTGGCAAGCGCAAGGGCCTGAGTTCAATCTCCAGTTCCGCAAAAAA
>NW_004524773.1:1434122-1450327 GCF_000260255.1 Octodon degus | reverse complement strand
AAAAAAAAAAAAAAAAAAAAAAAAAAAAAAAAAGAAAAGAAAAAAAAAAAAAAAAAAGGAAAGAAAAAAAGGAAATGGAATATGTTTTACAACCAATGGTAGCTGGAGATTTTAACTAAGTGTAGTTCCATTTGTATTGCTATTTCAAGGTATTATCGCTTACAGAGAATCTTAGACTTGATCACATAGAGAAATTGATGTGTGATTTATTTTATTTACTTATTTATGTATTTATTTATGTATTTATTTATGTATTTATTTATTTATTTTGGTGGAACCGGGTATTTGTGTCTTTTTGAGACGGGGTCTTGCTATGTGGTTCGAGCTGGTCTTGAATTCACTTTGTAGCCCAGGCTGGTCTCAAACTTGAAATGATCCTCCTGCCTCAGCCTCCTGAGTGCTGGGATGACAGGTGTGTGTCACTACACCCAGCTAGTGATATATTTTTTATTGAAATGTGATTTCTAATCGTGGTTTTTGTTGTTGGTTTTTTTTAGCATATGTGCTGCCAGAGCAGGTGCTGTTTTTTGTTTGTTTGTTTGTTTGTTTTGGGGCTTTTGGGGGGGGGGGGGGGGGACCAGGGTCTTGATAGGTAGGTAGTTCAGATTTGATTCAAACTTAAGGTTCTCCTGAGTGCCAGGATTATAGGCACTCACATCTGTGTTAGCCAGATGAAAATTTTAACCTATAAAAACAATAATTACTTTGCCAGGTGTGGTGGCACACACCTGTAATCTCGGCACTCAAGAGGCTGAGGCAGGAGGGTTGCCATGAGTTTCAGGCCAGCCTGAGCCACATAGAGAAACCCTGTTCGCACCCCACCCCCTAAAGCGAAAAAAGAGTAAAAAACTAAAATAAAACCAATAATTTTGAAGCTGGGAGCGACAGCATACCTTTGTAGTCCCATCTGTGTGGGTGGCTGAAGCAGAAAAATCACTTAAGTACTGGAGTTCAAAGATCAACCTGGGCAATGTTTTGAGTTCTCGTTTAAAGGAAAGAAAGAAAGAAAGAAAAAGAAAGAAGGACCTATTAGGTTTATAATCTAAAAGAGGGATAGCTACCCACAATTGGCTGGATTATTAGAGATTTATCTTAATTTCTTATTAAAATTGAACCATCGTTTATTAGAAAATCAATTTTGTAGGAGACGGACAATTTTGATTAATTTCTCAATTTTTTTCAAATCAAAAAAATGATTTTGCAAAACAATTGATTTCTAAAATTTTTCAGTCTCAGGACCTCCATAATTCTTAAAAATGATTGAACCTTGGGCCAGGGAGAGAGCTCAGCGCTTGCCTGGCAAGTGCAGGGTACTGAGTTCAATCCCTGGGACTGAAAAAAAAAAAAAGATTGAACCCTGGTCCTGCATGCTGCGCTGGCCCCACCTCCCACTGAGTGGGCAACCGAGTATAGGCTGTAATCCCAGCACTGGGGAGGCTGAAAGCAGGAGGACCACTGTGAGTCCAAGCTGCATAGTGAGACCCTGCACCAAATACATAAAATGAAAGAAAAGAATGATTGAAGGTCCTAAGTAGTTTCTGTTAATGTGGATTATATGCACTGGTATGTACCACATTCAAAATTGAAACTAAGAAAAATTTTAAATGTGTTAATTGTGTATTAATCCAGTGTAAACTGGACATCACGGCTGAATATGGCTGAAATCACCTGTAGTCCCAGCTGTCTGGGAGGCTGAGGCAGGAGGATGGCAAGTTCAGGTCCAGCCCGGACAACTCTGCTATTCAGCAAGGTCCTGTCTCAAATTAAAAAAATAAAAAAAGGACTGGGAATGTGGATGTTGCTTAATGCAAAGATCCTAGGTTCAATCCTCAGTACTTTTTTTTTTTTAAATTAATGCATTTGGTATAAAGTCTCACTTCACAGCTCAGACGCATAATGATCCACCTGTTTTCAGCCTCCCCAGTGCTGGGATTACAGGCGTGCACTACCATGCCTCAGACTCATTTCTTTATTAAAATGATTATGTTTCAGAGCCGAGCCAGGTGTGTTCTGGGCCAAGTATGGTGGCACATGCCTGTGATCCTGCACTTGGGAGGCTGAGGCAGGAGGCTCCTATGAGTTAGAGACCAGCCTGGGCTACATAGTGAGTTCAAGACCACTCAAACAATAACAAAGAAAGATACTATGTTTCAAAAGTTGTATGAGGGGCTGTGGATACAGCTCAGCAGCAAGCCTCCAGCTTGGCAAGCACAAGGTCCTGAGTTCAATTCCCAAAACCAAAAAAAAGTTGAATGAGAAAAATGGTGTCTAATTTTTGCAACTAAGTCTGTCTCAATAGAAGACAGCTGGAGTGTCAGTTGCTTCTGCCTTGTGTGTCTCAATATCACATGTCCTGAAACCTAGAAAACTCCACTGAATGCTCCTGAAAAAGGGAGTGAGAAAGGACAGTAATGTCTTGATGTGATTTGGAAGAAGGTTTTGACCTCAGGGACTCCCCAAGGTGCCCAGAACACACTTTTTTTTTTCTTTTTTTTTGTCTTTTTGAGGCAGGCGTTCACTCTGTAGTTCAGGCTGGTACACTTGAACTCATTTTTGTAGCCCAGGCTGGCCACGAACTCACAACAATCCTCCTGCCTCAGCCTCCCAAGTACTGGGATTACAGGTGTGTGCCACCATACTCAGCCTGGAATACACTTTGAGGCCCACTTCAAGTGTGACATCTTGGGCCGTGGAGATAGTCTATTGTTCTAAGTGCCTGTCTAGGCAAGCACAAGGACCCAGGTTCGATCCCCAGTACTGCATGCCATGCTGGCTCCGCCTCAGGCTTGTCAAGCTGCCATGGAGACCAAGTGTGGTGGCACATGCCTGTAATCCCAGTGTTGGGCAGGCTGCAAACAGGAGGATCACTACAAGTCCAAGCTGTGTAGTGAGACCCTGTACCAAATACATAAAATTGAAATTAAAAAAAAAGTGTGACCTCGTGTGTATGGGGGCGTGGTGCGTAGGCAGGAGGATGGGGGTGTGCAGAGTGGTTACAGGAGGGTGAGGAAGGGATTTCAGGAGTCAGCTGTCTCCAGAGAGAGGTAATGATTAGTAGGGACTTGTAGTCTTGCGGAGACAGCACGTTGCCCAGGCTAGACTTGAATTTTCAGTTGTCTTGCCTCAGCCTCCCAGAGTGCTGAGGTTACAGGTGTGCACCACTGTGCCTGAGTGTGGAGGCAGGACAGAGAGAGGTGGACAGTCTCACAGCGGGTCCTGCGGTCTCTGACTGACCTTTCCCCACCTTTCTCTCCCTGCAGGTCTACTCTCCAGTGACCCCAGTGCCTACCATGACACCTCTCAACTCCTACATGACCTTAAACCCTCTAAGCTCTCCCTACTCCCCTGGGGGGCTTCCTGCCTCCCCACTGCCCTCCGGACCCCTGGCACCACCCACCCCATCAGCACCCCTGGGGCCCACCTTCCCTGGCCTGGGTGCCAGCAGTGGTGGAGGTAGCAGCTCAGGGTATGGGAGCCCAGGGGCCGGGCTGGTGCACGAGAAGGAGATGCCCAAGGGCTACCGGCGACCTCTGGCCCATGCCAAGCCACCGTATTCCTACATCTCGCTCATAACCATGGCCATCCAGCAGGCACCCGGCAAGATGCTCACACTGAGTGAGATCTACCAGTGGATCATGGACCTCTTCCCGTACTACCGGGAGAACCAGCAGCGCTGGCAGAACTCCATCCGCCACTCACTGTCCTTCAACGACTGCTTTGTCAAGGTGGCGCGCTCCCCGGACAAGCCGGGTAAGGGCTCCTACTGGGCGCTGCACCCCAGCTCGGGAAACATGTTCGAGAATGGCTGCTACCTGCGCCGTCAGAAGCGCTTCAAGCTGGAGGAGAAGGTGAAGAAAGGGACCAGCGGGACCTCTGCTGCCAGGGCCGCCACAGGGTCTGCTGCTCCATCCACCACCGCTGCTGCCGCTGTGACCTCCCCAGCGCAGGCCCCGCCCCCACGCCCTGAGCCTGAGGCCCAGGGTGCAGGGGAGGACGTGGGGGCTCTGGACTGTGGCTCGCCCACTTCTTCCACACCCTACTTCACTGGCCTGGAGCTCCCAGGGGAGCTGAAGCTCGATGCCCCCTACAACTTCAACCACCCTTTCTCCATCAACAACCTGATGTCGGAACAGACACCAGCGCCTCCCAAACTGGACGTGGGGTTTGGGGGTTATGGGGCTGAGAATGGGGAGTCTGGGGTCTACTACCAGGGCCTCTATTCCCGCTCTCTGCTTAATGCATCCTAGCAGGGAGGTGGAATGTGGTGGTGGGGTATGGCCATGGCTTCTTCCTGTCTTCAGGCTCTTCAGGCCTGATCCTTCCAGTGCCACTCTGCTTGTGCCATTTTGTCTATTACTGTGATGACTCACTGAGTACTGTGACAACCACCATGAACAACACTGGTGACCCCATGGGCTGCTTCCAAGGCTGCCATGCTGACTGATGTTACTGGCTGAAGCCTTGGGCGCTTCAATAGCTGCCATCTGGGATGACATCTGAGTTGGCCCTTTGGGTGTGGTGATACCATTTAGTGACATCTCCTGTGACCCACTGGGTGCTGGGATGATTTGTATTTTGGTGGATTTGGCGCAGTAGATGCCAACTTGGCTGGCATCCTGCATAACATCTCTTTTGGCCCATGGGGTGCTTGGAGGACCACAGTATTGGCCATGTGGCATCAGTATGCCATTGACCATTATGGTGGCTTTACAGCCACTGTGGCCCTGTGTTGGCTGTTATCACTGTAGCTTTGGTGTGGACTAGGAGAGGGATGCGGATGAGAAGATGCCTTCATTTTCTCTGACACCCAGCCTCCAGCGGTGTCCAAGGGAAACCAGAAAGGGCTAGCTAGGGTGTGGGGAATTTCTACTGAAGTCAAATTCTTGCCTGGGGAGCGGGATATTGGCTATGTTTGACATTAAAGGCACCGATTCCACCTCTTACTGGATGTCTCTTTTCCTTGGTGGGCCCTGTGGGGCTTGAACACCTGACTTCTTGTTCCTTTCTGTTCCCTTGTCCCCTCACTCTCCTTCCCACCCCCAAAACGGCTGCCACTGGGGGAAGGGCTGGGGTAGGCATCCACCTGACCTTTGGCTCTTTGCTGTCCCTGACCCCAAGGACAGTTTGTTCACAGATAACAGCCCCCGCAGCCTTGGGGCCAGGGCAGTAGGGGGAGGTGGCTCAGCGGTGACCAAGGCCATCTCCCCACCCCCACTCCCCAAACACACACTTCTAGCTCTGCGATGTGGGTCCCTAGGGGCTGCTTGGTTTTCTGTTAAACTGGGAAGAAGGGAAAAGATAGATGTGTTAAACTGGAGATGGTGTGTGTGTGTGTGTGTGTGTGTGTGCGCGTTCTGTGGGTTCGGGACAAATCACCATGCTCACTGGGGTACCCATAGTCTATAATAAGATCATTTGTCACGTTACTGGTCAACTGGGTGGGTTGGTGTGTCTGTCCACACTCCAGGTGTGGGCTTCACGTGGGTGTCTCAGACTTCGTGTATGTGTCATTATTGTTGTGTGTTTGTGATTCTCTTTGTACACCTATCCTGGATCTCACACTGTTACCTGTGGGTCTCTACATTACTGCATGTAATACTTAGCAGTGACTCAGGAGAGTGAGGACCCACGTTGTCCACTGTGTTCCACAAAGTATCTCTAGGAGTCAGCTTCCGCTCCATGGTGCACAGCAAGTGACTTGAGTGTATGTGTGTGTGTGTGTGTGTCTGTCTGTCTGTCTGTCTGTCTGTCTGTCTGTCTGTCTTGTCTGTCACCTCTCATGGCTGTGCATCTGTAACTGTTGGTCTGTGTAGAGGGTCTGCTGGCCTGGGCCACGTGTCTGTCACTTTTGTGGCCAGGCAAGTAGGACGGGAGCCAAGTCCTTTGGCTGCTGTGGGTCTCTGGGCTGGGGATCCAGGCTTCACTTCTGCCCCTTCAGGAGGTGCCTCTCAGAAATGCATTTGTGTGAATCAGACTCTTCCTTGTAGAGTGGAAACTGAGGCATCAGAATGGGAAGGAGCTGACTGAGGTCACCCAGTAGGGCCAAGACAGGTGGCCAGGGTTCATCCCACGGTGTCTTTGCATTTGCCTTGTATGATGTCCTTTTGTTCGTTACTCATTCAGTCTTCAGTCGGCCAATGGTGGACTGAATCTTCAAAAATCGAAGTTTTTTTTTTTTTTTATCCTTCTTATACTGAAGGTTGAACCCTGAGCCTTAGCTATCCTGAACTATATACTCAACATTTTTTTTTTTTTTTGAGACAGGGCCTAGCCATTCAGCCCACTTTGTAGCTCAGGCTGGTCTAAACTTGCAATGCCCCTGCCTCAGCCTCGCAGAGGAAGGCTCTCATTTCATGCACCTCAGTACATGAGATGTCTGCAGTGTGCATCTTTCATTCTCCTTGTTTCTTAGTGTTCTCTCTCCCTCTCATTTTTCTGTCTTTCTTTCTAACGCTCATTCTCGCTGAATCTCTGGCTTCCTTTCTTGGAGTCCATCTCCTGTGCTCTTTTTCTAGCTCTCTGGTCTCTTCTTCCCTGGTCTCTCTCCCTTTCCCAGCTTCCTGAGTTTCCGCCTGTACCTGCCACTCGCTGGCCAGGCCCTCTATTTCTGTCACTGTGCCCGCCTTGCCGGTTGCTGCGGGTCACCCTCCGCCCCCTGCCATGCTGGCTCCCTGTCTGCGTCCCACCAGCCTTGCTGTCCCGGGCAGGCCGGGGAATTCCTCCTGGTTCCTGGAAAAAACAACTGGGCCCAGAGAAAGGCCTTCAGTCTCCCCGGCCCCCGCCCCTCCCTCGGGCCTGGGGGTCTCTCCCAAGCCGGCGGCCCGAGGCAGGAAGCCCTGTGGTTTCTGGCTTCTCCCCGGCGGCCTCCGGATCTGGCCCCCGCCCCCCGGCCAACAGCCCAAATATTATTCTGCGGGAGGAGTCGGTGGTGGCGGGAGAGGCTCCGGCTGAAAGAGGCTTTCAGGGCAGCCAGGCCTGGGGCTTCCTGTCCCCAGGCTCAGGCCGAGGCTGCCCCAGTGGGGACCTCAGGTGGCCGGAGGGGTGGGGTGTTGTTGTAGGGTCCTTAGGGGAGGGTGGGGCCATCCGTCAGGGTGTCTGGTGGCCACTGGCTGGTCTGGCGTGGGCAGGTGTGACCCCCACCCAGGGACAGCCGGCTGGTGTCCAGCGTGGAAAAGTACCACAGTCAGACGTGGGACGCATGGACAGACACGAGGACGCCGGGGATCAGGGATGGAAGGGGAGCCATTGGGACACAGGGTTTCCTGGGCTGTGGGCCTGAGGTGACACAGTCCAAGGGAGGGGCCCATGGGTGGCAAAAGAGAGGCCAGGGCAGGCCCTAGCTGTGGTCAGAAGGCCATCTGTCTCAGAAAGCTCGACCGTCATGATAATACGTAATGACATTTAAAAGCTACTAGGTCTTACATTTGTCCTGCATTCTGTGACTATTGAAGTGACTGATCCAACCCCTTCTAATCCCCTTCACTTTATGCTTGGAAACTGAGGCACAGAGAGGTGGAGTGACTTGCCCTAGGTCACACAGCTAGTGGGAAGGGTGCTAGGACTAAGCTAAGGCCCCCTGGCAGCGTCTACCCTCCACCCCTGCACTACTCTGGAGGGCTGAGGGTCCACAGCAGCACAGCAGGGCCCAAAGGTCCCAAGCCCTTTCTAGAAGTCACCCTCACTTCTTGCCACAACCTGTGGAGAGGAGAGCCTCCCAACCCCCCATGCCAGGAGCCGGCAATCTGGGTGCATGTGCGTGTGTGTCTCTGGGCCTCGGGCTTATATCCTGGTGTCATGGCATCTGTGGGCTTCTGTGTGATGCCGTGATATTAGTGTACATGCTGTGCGTCTGTCAGAGTCTCTCCTGGGTCACTGTGGCCATGTCTTTCTTTTAGTTCTATCATTGTCTTCTGTATGTCTGTCACTGTGTTTGTTTTGTCACTATGTCTCTGTGCCTAACGACACATATACCTGTCAGTGTGCCGTGTCCACCACTATGTGTCACTGTGTGTTACAGCGTGTCTCTGTCACCCTTAGTCTCTCAACCCGTCACCATGCCACAGCCTGTATCTGTCACTGGGTGTCACTACGTCTGTTCCCCTATGTGTCACCATCTACCCAGGTGTGTTACTCACCACCCAGGCCACAGGTGGGCGGGTCAGGCCCACTGGTGCCAGGCCTGGGGCCCAGCCCAGCCCACCCTCCCTGCCACGGGCCAGGCTGGGCGCCTGTTTGCAAGGCCTGCCCCAGGTAAACAGCAGGACCCGGAACCCACGGGCACCTCCCTCACCTCTGCTCCCAGCCCCTCAGCTGCCCTGGGCAGGGCTGGACCACAGCCCCGCAGCGGGTGCCCCGGCCTGGAGACTGCTGCCCTCCCTCAGGCACTGGTTTCCCTGCCCCCAGCTGTGGCTCAGCCTGGCATTTGTCTGTTGTTGTGTGTCTCTGTGGGTGTCCTCACTCGTCACTGTTTCTATTCCTTTTTTCCTCTCTCACTGAGGTGTCGCTGTGGCACTCTCTGCCTTTCTCTGGGATGACCTTTGCTTTCATTTTGTCGCTGTCCTACTCCCTCATCTCTTTCTCTCCCCAGCCATCTCTCTGATGTGTCTCCAAAGGCATTTGCCACTCTGGGCACCACTCTCTAACTCTGGATTCTCTCTTGCCCGCCTGTACTTTAGAAGTCTTTCTTCTTCCCTCTTAGTATGAGCCACTTAGTCCCAGCCACTGTCTAAGGGTCTCTGTGCCCCCGACCCTGCAGGGGCAGAATCTGCCACACCAGGGCCCCTAAAGGAGAATGCAGCCCCGTGTCCCGCGCCAGTCGGCTGGTATATATATAAAGGCGTATGTACATATTATTTATATCTGGGCCGGGGGCAGGACGGACAGACACTGGGGCCTTTGTGTAGCCGCTGCCCGCTGCCCGCCTGCTCACCGCTCCTCTCCCTTCGTCCCTGCGGCCCGCCCACCCCTACTCCCCCTGCACGGCAAGGTTCCTGTGGGGCCTGCCAGCTTCCTCTGCCCAAGGTGTGAGTGGGCACGCCACAGTGCAGCGGGCAAGGGGCCCGGGGGAGGGGGATCCCAGCTCCTGGGAAGCTTTCCGGGCGGGAACGGTTCTGGAAGGAATGGGACTTCTCAGCCAGCTTGCTGTCTCTGTCTGCTTCTGCTGTCCCTGGGTGTCCCTAGGTCCTCAGCTGGCCTCTCCCCGGGGATCTGTGAGCCTGTGCACTCAGCTGGATGGCTCTGACTTTTCCTCTGACACTCCAGGTCTTGTTCACGCCTGTAAACACAGTTTGTTGTTGGGCATATGTGCCAGGCCCTCCGTTGGAGCACTGGACACACAGGCAGACACATGTTGGTCCCGATTGTCATTTCTGTCTTATTTTCTCCATGCCTTCAGCCACTGTCCAAGCAGCCTTCCACCTGTTCTGATTAAAATAAAATCCAGAGCTCATATCACAGACCGCAGCATATGCCTCCCCCTCAGTCCCTCTAACTTAATTTTCTGACCACTCACAAATCCGCAATACCTTTGGCACCACTTGGCTGCTTCCCACATAGACCAGCAGGTGCCCACCCCAGGGCCTTTGCATGTGCCACCCACCCACATTTCCCCTGGCCCCCTTCCTCTCTTCTCCGCAGCATCTCCCCAGGGAGCTCTTGGCTACATCCTCTACAGCAGCCACTCCGTCACTCTCGGACCCCTTTCCTTGGTTTGTCTTCTCTTACTGCTCCGCAGCTGGTGGGCCGGTCTCTACTGGAAGCCACCTCCACAGAACGGGGCCTGAGTTGTGCTTCCTGCTTCACCCACAGCACCTGCCCCAGAGCTGCGCGTGCCCTGGACCTCGGGCCTGCGTCACGTTGTCGTGGCATCTGTGGGCTTCTGTGTGATGCCGTGATATAAGTGTGCTGTGTGTGTCAGTCTCTCCCTGCGTCACTGTGACCATGTCTTTCAGTTGTCATTGTCCTCTGTGTGTCTGTCATCACTCAGTAGATCCTGAGTGAACACTGGGGGACAGCAGCCCATGAATCTATGTACCCTTCTGCCACTCTGGGGACACCGTGATCAAGACAGCCCTCACTGTGCTACCATCAGGGGCTCACAGTCCAGTTTCCAGACTGTGATGACCCAAAGTGGGCAGGGCTGGTGTGGGAGAATGCAGGGGGCTCCGAGAGCCTGGAAAGGGCGCCTGGTGCAGCTTTGGAGTCAGGGAGAGCCTCCTCGAGGAGGGGTCAGCTGAGACCCGCAAAGGATGAGGAAAAAGAAACCAGGCCCTTTGTGATCACTGGGACCCAGAACAGAGTCAGCCTTGCTCTTCTTCCTGGAGCTTCCATGATCTCCTCTCTCAGGGGAACTTGGAGTTGGAGGTTATCTTCACTGTCCCAACCTGTCTTACCCTAACTTGAATTTTCCTGTTTCTTTTTTTTTTTTAAATGGTGCTGGGGATGGAACCCTGGGGTCCCACAGGCGCCAGGCAAAGGATCTCACACTGAGCTAGGGCCCCAGCTCCCCTGTGCCCTCTGTTCCTTGCTCTCTGCCCCTCAGCCTTCCTCTAGCTGGCGTCCCCATATATTTGGGCATTTCTCCAATCAGCTCTTTCCTGAGCATCATCTCTCCCAGTTTCTGCCTCATCTCCCTCATCTAAGGGCTCTCTCCAGTCTGGCTCCCATGTCTCCTTCAGTGGTCTGATCTCTGCGTTTCTCCTGCCCCACCTCTGTGGCCTCTCATCTTTCTTTAGGTCTCCCTGTTTCTCTCCCCTGACTCAGTTTTGTCACCTACTCACTGATTTCCAAATTAATCCAGAACCTCTCCACCCCAGGGCCCCACCCCAGCACTAGGGGAAGGGGGACTGATCCAGCCCCCCACACCCACACAGGTCAGGCCTTCTGCTCAGTTAATGGTTAACCCAGCCTCTATCTAGAATACACACCAGCCAGGCTGGGGGTGACTCCCCTGCCCCCCACCCACCTACCAGCTGCTCTTAAAGGACCAGGTGTCCTTCATTGCTTTTTGGCTCTGCTGGCATACAGAGACCAGGTGTCTCGAGGCTACCAGTGCTGAGGATCTGGGCAAGGAAGATGCCCAGTGCTCTAGTCTGCAGAGCTGGGTCAGGGAGGCCACAGACTCGCCTGGGAGGGGAGCCCAGGCCAGAGCTCCATCCAGCATCTCTTCTGTCCAGGCTTATCACCTGTTGTATTTAACCAGGGGTGGCTTTCCCAGCCCTGCCCAGAGTTCCGGCTGGCAGTGCCAGGGTGGCACAGCACCTGAGGGCTGACCTGGGGGGATGGGACCCTCAGTGCAAAACCTGAGGGTCTTCCAGATGGGAAGTCCCAGGGTTTGTAATATTTGGGCATTAATCATGCAGGTCAGCACCAAGATGATGGCTCAGGATGGTAGGGTTCTCCAGATTTAGGTGCAGGAACACCTGAGAGCAGGGGACAGTTTTTCATCTCAGGGTTGTGAGTCCCAAGCCATTGGGGACGAAGTCATTCTCCACCGTTCTGTTCCTCTCTCCACTGGCCCCCCTGGCTTGGCATTGTCCCTCCCTGGTACCTCTACCTCAGGGTCGCTGGGAGGTCGCAGGGAGGTGGGGGCTGGGCTCCTGGGCCGCCCCCCTCTTTAACCCCTACTTTGCCACAGCTCGGCAGAGGCCCCGCCCCATGACGCCAGGGAGCAGGAAGTCCTGGTTAATGATCAGTCATCCGGACAGGTGCGGGCCACGGCCTCGAACCTCAGAGGCAGCCGCGGGGAGTGGGGGCTGGGGGTGGGGGTGCAGTGCTTTTTACCCAGCTGGTCAGTGTTCTAAAGTGGCCACCTCTCAGAACCACCTGAGGTAAGAACCAGTCACCTCTTTGCAGGGACCTTGTTAGTTTACCCCGTGGGGCAAATTTCCTCTTTCCCTGGGCAGTTAGTCTGTCCAGTGGTCTAACCTCAATTCTCCAACTGCCAGTCTCTTCTAGGAAGCCTCTCACTATCTCTTTCCCAACCCCTGGGTAGTGATACAGGGTACAGGCCAACTAGATAGGCAACCCATTCCCAGACTTGTCTGTGGCTCCCAAACAAGAGCCATCCACTTCTGGAATCTCATCTGGAAAACGGGCTAACAGCTGCACGTTTGAGCAGAGGACAGTAACTGTGAAGACCGGTTACAGCCCGCCTGGCTGAAGAGCGCCACCTGGAGGCCAAACATACCATCCCCTCTTGTAGGCTCAGTCCAGTCCCAAAGGGGGCGCAGCATCTCACACAACTAAGGGACCAAGAAGGAAAAAACCCATCTTTCGGTTTATTGAAGGACAAAAAGGATGGAAGGGGCAATAAAATGCTTTCGCTTCATTTATAAAGAGCGAGTTTCCAGGAGGCCTTTTCTCAAGGAGAACGGGGCACCTCTCTCCCAACTACAAGCAGCAGCAAAGCCAAGCCAAGGAGGGGAGAGGAAAATTGGAGGGGCCAAGGGACCCCAAACACCACCTCCAACAGGAGCCACAAGCTTTCTCCCCCCACCCACAATGCATCTACCCCGGGGGACCCATCTGGGCAGGGGAAGGGGGTATGTACACAGGTGAGGGTGGCACTGGGTTGGGGAGGGTAGGGAATAATTTATCCACAGCTGCGGTGGGTGGCAAGGGGGTAGGGACAGTAGCCTGGTGGCAGTAGTGGCCTAGGGGTCCCGTTCTTTCTTGACCTTGATGTCTCCAGCGAGGATGGTGGCAATCTCACCTTGCATAAAGGCCCAAGGGACAGTGGAGCCCACCAGGGGGCACTTGTCACCACTAGGGCAATATACCTCCCCAGCCGGGCCCTGTGCCTTGATGAACTCCCGTGAGCAGGGGAAGCAGAACTTGTGTCCGGGCACCGAGGGACACTGGACGAAGTGGGTGTCTTCCAGCCGCTCTCGGCACAGGGTACAGCACAGGGGAGCCCCCGGGGTCGCCCCAGTGCCACTACCACCCCCACTAACAGCCTCGGCCCCCGCTGTGGGGCTGACTTCTGCCTCTCCATTGCGGGCCACTAGGCGATGCTGTGTGGGTGGCTGGGCCGTGGAGGAGGCCGCGGGGCTGGCTCCCCCAGCCCGCACAGGGCCTCCACCCCCACCAGGGTCCTTGGGTGAGTGACCCAGGGCCTCGGCCACATTCTTCAGGGCGGCAATGGGGGAGGGCACGCCAGGGGTCTCAGTGGAATATGGAGCTCCGGGTGCTACCCAGTGTCGTTGCTGCTGCTCTTCAGTGGTCATCTTCCCAGCTGCCTCACCCTCGGGCTCCGGGGATGCCTTGCGGCGGCGTGGTGTGGGTGCCAGGTTCCTGGAAGGGGCCCGCGGGGGTGGACCACACAGAGCTGCAGGGGCTGCCTCTGGATACTGCTGGGGCAGGGCCTCAGCAGGTGCAGGCTCTCGGAAGCTTCGCACCCCGTCGGTGAGCAGCTCGCCCAACTGGCGCCATTCGCCTGAACCATGGCGGCGTTCATACTCGAGGTACTTGAACCCGGAGGATGCCAGGGCCTTGCCCGGCTCCCGCAAAGCATCATGGAACATCTGCCGAGCCACAGCCAGGACCCCCGCATAGACATTACCAGAACCACATGGGTACTCAGTGAAGAGCTTCAGCTCGAACTCATAGCCTGGAGGGCGGGCTGCAGCATCGAAGGCGAACACCCGCCCCACCAGCCCGTGATCCTTCTTGAAGCGCACATTGAAGGGGGCGCAGGCGGACAGCGCCAAGAGCTGCTCTCGCACAGCTTTGGGGCGCCCATGCCATTCCTCTGCCCGGCCCCGCATGGCCTCATTCAGTTCTGCCAAACAGTCCGCGTTCCTCTGCTGCTTTTCCTTCTCGAAATCAGAACCGAAAAGTGGACGAACAGGACTCAAGCCAGGTGCCAGGGTCAGGCCTCGGCCGCCCAGGCCAGACACAGCAGCTGCCAGCAGCCCGGGGGGCATCAGGCTGGGCATGGAGCCAAGCAAGGCCCTGCGCGCTCCTTCTGCCACGACCTCCTCTCGGCCCAGCCCATTGGCCAGGCGGGACCCCAGGGTGTATTCCAGGGCGGGGGACGGCAAGGGGAGGCGGCCGGAAGATGTGGCCCTGTCATAGCGGTCTGGGCCAGAGACGCCGCCGCCGCCGGTCCCCGACGGCTGGGTCTGGGCCTGCGGGGGTGGTAACGGGGGGCCCTGAGAGGCCGCCGCCAGGTCCTTGGTGGTCGGGTGCTTGAGGGCGGGGGGCCCGGGCGAGCGTCCCTCGGGGAGCACGTGGCTGCGCTTGAGCTGGCGGGCAGCGTCGATGAGTAGCTCGATACGATCCGCGCCCTCAAAATTCACGCAGCCGCGACACACGGCCTCGCTGAAGTCCCACACCATGGCCCACGGCATCTTGGGCAGGTCGCACAGGTAGCACCACTGGCGGCGGGACGCCTGCACCGACGCCATGGTCCCCACGCGCGCGCCGTCAGGCCCCCGCCTCGCCCCCGCCGCCGACGTTCGGCCCGCGCCGGCGTTCGACCCGCGGCCCGGGACCGGGTGAGCCACAGTCTGGTCTCCGGCTCGGTCTCCCTGCCGGGCCCAGGCCCGGCCCCCCTTCCCCGCCCCCTGGACCCGGATCCTTTTTTTTCACTCCCGCCTCCCTTAAGGAGGCCCGCGGGGGCACCTCGACGCCCCCGCCCGGTCCAACCCAAGAACAGAGGCGCACAGCTCGGGCCGCGACGGGCCGCTGCCTCGGGTTCCCGCTGCTCCCGCCGCCAAGGCCGCTGCTGCAACGGCCGTCGCTGCCTCCACCTCCTCTTTCTGCCCCAGAGGCCGCTTCGCAGGGAAAGTTACATAACGCGCGGGCAAAGCCTTCTGGGAAATGTAGTCCCGCCGGGACCGGTTTTTAAAGGGGACAGCAGGCTTCAGAGAAAGCTCTTCGCCTCGTCCCGCGCCACCTCCTTAAGTTCTCCTGTAGCGCAGGCCCAAGGGGTTCGAGGTGGGGAGGAGATATGATTAGTTACCACGGACTCAGATATTGCAGCGGGTGGACAAGCTGCCTGACATCCGCTTTCTACTTAATATTCAGTGTAACTTTAGGCACAAGTCTTGTCTTCTCTGAGCCTCAGTTCCCCGGCGTATCAAACAAGGACTGATGACGGTTAGGAAAGCAGAACCTGGGGCGGCGCGAAGAGGCCCTGATTGGATGGTTTCAGGGGACAGGAAGCCGGCAACTGTTGTCGCGGGGGTGTGTACTTGGCACTTGGTTCGTCTCTTGGCACTTGGTTTTCTTCCTCTTAGTATCCATTTCTGGGACCAACCACAATCGAAGATAACAGAGGGCTGAGGTCTGTCGAGCCAAGCCTCGGCCTCAATTTCTTCCTCTAGGAAGAAAGGAGGAGGGTGCCTTCCAAGTCTGTTCAATTCTCCCTGAGCGCTTCAGTCTGCAAAGGGTTACCTTAGCCACTCCTCCACACCCCCTAATTTTACTACAATTCCCAGAATGCTTTGCGGTCGGAGCAAGTGACGCACTTCCGCTGTCTGGAAGGTTGGGGGAGGCCTTCCTGATTCTGTCAACACCCCCCCAACATACACACAAGATTCTGGGGTGCTTTCTTGCCTTACTTTTGGCACACGGGGTTTGGCCACGCTTATCCTCTTGCTCCCTCTTAATGGTTAACGGAAGAGAGCAAAGAGATGGCGAGGTAAAAGGGGCCTGGGGGAGAGCAAGCACACACACTACCTTCCCAACCTTCAGAGGCTTGTAGTGATGGGCCCAACCAAGATTTAGGGAAATCCCCCCCCCCCCAAGTTTTCACTTCTGTAAATCGGGAACAGTTCCAGGAAGGATTTGGGGAGGAGTGATAGGAGTGCTCAGGTTCTAAGCCACAGGTCTGGGTCTGAGTTGTGTGTTCTTAAGTATTTGAATGACTTGATTTCATTCATTAGTGATTTTCAATGAAAAAAATTTGAGCTGCTTGCTTTTCTATCCCCCTCACTGCAACCTCAAGCTGCCCCGATTTCAGCTATAAAATGTGTTTTGCAGTTCTACCTATCATCTGTTACTATTTTAAACTTTTTGTTTCTCTCTACCACTGTTACTGGGGATGGAACCCGGGGCCTTGGATACATCCCTAACCCTTTTTAAAATTTTTTTGAGACAGTGTCTTGCCAAGTTGTCCAGACTGGCCTCAACCTCTCAGTGTTGGGATAACAGGTGCATACACATGTGGAAACTTTTCTCCATTAAAAAAAATTAATAGG
>NW_004524773.1:1431926-1433462 GCF_000260255.1 Octodon degus | reverse complement strand
GCTTATTCCACTGAGCCATCTCCCCGGCTGGACTTTTAAAAAAATAAAAATTAAAAAAAAGATAAGTTTCTTTTATTCTCCTGGACTCCTGGTGACCCTTAGGCATGTGTCCTTGTGCATGAGCTGGCCACACAAGCTGCTTTGACTTCATGGTTCCACGTTTCCAGCTCAAGACGCTCTGCATGAAAACTGATTAAACCTGAAATCTCATTCTTTCTTTTTTTCAGACAGGGTCTCATTATGCAGTTCAGGCTGGCCTTGTTAGAACTTTCGTAGCCCCAGGCTGGTCTCAAACTCACAGAGATCTTCCTGGCTTAACCTCCTGAGTGCTGGGATTACAGGCATGCACCACCATGCCCAGTTCTGGGGCTGCACGGTGGGCACCTGGGCATCCAGGGCCAATACCACAAGGCATGTGGAGCCAGGGATCAAATTCTGGTCCTTGTGCTTGCCAGGCAGGTGCTTATGCTCCTAAGCTACCTCTCTAGCCCCTGAATACATTCTTTATGAGAGATTTTTTTTTTTTCTTAAAGTCCAATTACGTGGGGCTGGGGAGATGGCTCTGTAGAGTAAGCGCTTCCCTGGCAAGCGTAAGGGTCTCAGTTCAACCCAATTCCGCAAAAAAAAAATTACGGTGCTAACTTACAAATCTCCTTTTTGGATGTTTAAGAGCATGGTGTTTCTATCAGTTTAGCTGCCATGAGGCAGGTAGTACCACAGCATAATGATTTACATTTTTAAAAAAAAAGAGTCAGTTCTCAGGGACCAGGGTTCAACACCCCCCACCATGTGCCGGCCCCACTCTTTGGAGTACACTCAGCTGGTAACCAAGTCTGGGCATGGTGGCATATACCTGTAATCTCAGCCCTGGGGATGCTGAAAACGGGATCAGTATGAGTCCGAGCTGTGTAGTGAGACCCTGTACTAAATATATAAATGAAAAATAAAAAACAAAAAAAGCTTTGGAATCACATGAGAGGTCATTCACATGCCATGTAAAATTACCTTTGTCAAAGAGACAGCCAGATGGCTCAGTAGATTAAAGCACCTGCTTAGGCAGATGCAGGGGCTAGGGGTTTATCCCAGCTGTGCCTTGGTGGCCTTGCCCCCCGGGCATGCTGAGACCGCGATTGAGACTGGGCATGATGGTGCAAGCTGGAAATCCCAGGCTTGGAAGGCTGAAAAATAGGAAGGACCACTACAAGGCCAAGCTGCACAGTGAGACCCTACAGACCCTATACCAAATACATTTTTTTTTTTTTTAAAGTAAGTACCAGTGGGAATTAAAACATTCTGGCCAAGGAGCTGGGGAGATAGCTCACCGGCTTAAGTGCCTACCTGGCAAGTGAAAGGGCCTAAGTTCAGTCATTAGTACAAAAAACAAAAAACAGAATTCTGGCCAGATTCCTGGACTACTTTGACCTGTGACAGCTGGGGCCTCTGGCAGTTGCTTTGCTTTGCTAAACTTGTTCTAAGTAGGTGCTTTAGACCACTGAGCCATCTCACCAGCCCCAACTTTTTTTTTTTTTTTTTTTT
>NW_004524773.1:1418811-1430726 GCF_000260255.1 Octodon degus | reverse complement strand
GGGGGGGGTGGGCCGAGTGGACACTTTTAAATCTTTATTATCATTTCATAGATGATAGACCGTGCCTCTACTGCAGCAGGTCCGCAAGTACAAGAGAACCGATTCCTGCCTTCCTGAGACTTCAGGGGAAATGGACCTCGAACAGATAAAGCATGCTTGCTTAAGGGACACTGTGAGAAAGAGCCAGCCAACCCTGAAACAAAGAGTGGAAGCAGCCAAGCCAGTCTCAGCCTGGAGGATGGAATCCGTGAAGTTCTCCTGAAAGAGGTGACATTTAGGCTGGCATCAGAAGGATCAGGCAGAGTAAGATTTCATTGATAAAAACTTGATGGCTTTTTGTTGTTGTTGGGGACTGAGGGAGGACAAACCAGCTTAGTCAAATCAAGCACCAGCCTCCCTAACTTCCAGCTCCAGATGCTGGACCCCTAGGCCTGTCTCAGACAGAGCCCAAGTGATTGCATGAAAAATAAGTTTATTGGTATCTTGTCACCACTGAGGAGAAAGGAGGGGGCTGAGCTCGAGAGGTTAGAGATGGCGATGGAAGGCAGAGGGCCCAACCCATCCCCCCAGGCAGAACTCTACCCCTCTCCCTAGTGTACAGACAGGTGTATCCTCTTTGTCACCCACATTCTGATTTGTCTAGCAACTCCCAACCCCTCCAAAGTCTGGGTTGGGGAGAATTGGCCTCCACAGGTCAATTCTCTTCAAGTCAAGAACAGGAATTGTTAGGGGTGGGGTGTGTGCAGACCCGAGAGGTTCCCTCCCCACCCCACAAAGGGCAATATAATACATAAGGTAAAAATGATGGCTTAGAAGTCAAGGTGAAGGGAGGCAGCCAGGCAGACAGCACTGTACCAGAGAAAGGGGCTGGGGGAGCCCATCAAGAACCCCCCAGAGAATCAGGCACTAACTAGCACAGGGAGTGGGGCGCTCACTCCCTGGAGCGGGGAGCCAGGGAGCAACTGGGATGGCAAGGAGCATCGCCCCCCCCTTGTCTGCGCCAAGCAGGGAGTAGGGGTGCAGGCAGAAGGAGCGCGCAGAGATTTCACGGAGCTTTCCATCGGCCCCTCCTCTTCCGCGTAGGGAACCCTTTTCTCCTCTTGTGTGGGGGTGAGTCGTGTAGAGGGAGTGGGGCTGGGGGTGGCCGGGGTGCCCCCTCTGCACTCTGAGGGGCGATGATCACCCCCCTGGAGGCCACCACAGCCCCATCCACGACAGTAGCCACCACGGAGACAGGTTCTGGGGAGACCTCCACCTTGGGGGCAGGTGGAGGCAAGACTGGCCGGGGAGGTGGGGGTGGAGGTGGGGGCGGCAGCGGGTCGACTGGGGTTCCTGGCAGAAGGGGCAGCAGGGCACTGAGGGCCTCGCTCAGTTTGGCCAATCCCTGCCGAAGGGTGCCAGCCAGCTCCCGGATGGCGTTGGCAGTCTCCTGCTGGGCTCGCAGGAAGTCCAGGGAGGGGTCTGGGGCCGAAGGCATGGACGGAGGCCCAGGAGGAGCTGGTGGGGGGCTGGGGGACGTGGGTGCCACCTGTGCCGGTGGCTGGGGTGGCGGAGGAGGGACGGAGGGCGGTGGAGACAAGGCCAGGCGGGGTAGTTGGACAGTCTGCGAGGCTGGAGGGGGTGGGGACTCACGCTCCTTGGATGGTGGGCAGCCCCCTTCCTGGGGATTGCAGGAGGGCCGGACCCAAGGCTCCGGGCTGCTGGAGCCCCCCTTGCTGTGGGCAGGTGTATCTGCCAGAGAGAAAGAGAGATAAAGGTACTTGGGGTAATCAAAAAGCAAGCTGAACTTTAAAGATACACTGCCATAAATCCCCCTCAAAATATCCACTCCTGCTTTAAACACTTCTCCCATCACTCCTGCCACTTTCTGAAGCAGTTCTGGAAGTCCTCTTCCGTGTCTTCACTGGTGCGCTCATGGCCGCTTCCATATCCTAAGTTGATTCAAAATATTTACCTTTCCTAGTCATTCCAACTTTATGGGAAAGCCAGAAACACACAATGCCGTTAGGTGCACAAGGGCCACCGCAGGCGTCTGCGTTTCCGCTGGATGGCACTTGGTAGCCACATTCACTGGGCTTTTGATCTCACTTCATAAAGGTACCCAGGAAAAGCCTTGCAGAACTGCTTCAGGAAGTGGCAAAAACACTGGGGTATGTCTGAAGAGTGGGGGACTATCTTGGGGATAATGGTGATGAGTCTTTTAGGGTAATAGAATTTTATTGTATTTATTTATTTTGTATTTTAGGGCAGGGGCGACCCGGTGTTCAGGGTCTCACTACTAGATCAGACTCGTAGTGATCTGCCTGTTTACAGCCTCCCAAGAACTGGGATTATGGGTGCACACCACCACACCCAGTCTCAACTGCAGTCTCAGCGGGCCCCAGGGCCCCTGCGCCTGTTTGCAGGTGACTTAATCCACTGAGCTATTTGGCAGGTCCAGTAATAAAATTTTAAAACATGAACATTCACTGGTATTTTGATCACCCCCTCCATGCACAACCTGGCAAGGTCGTCTTGATTTCTCCTTTCTTTTGTTCCCGTGTCCTCTACCCTGGCTCCAAAGTGATCTTTTTATTCTACTATTATTTTTTCTTTTCCTTTGAGACTGGGTCTTACTATGTAGTTTAGGGAGGCTTTAAACACACCCTGTAGCCCTGGGTGTTCTCTGACTTACAGTCCTCCTCCAGAGTGGTGGGATTACAAGCGGGGGCCATCGGCCTCGGCTTCCTCAGTGTTCCTTTTCAAACCGAAGCCAGCTCATGGCTCAGAGCAGCACCCTGTGATTGTCAGTCTACCCTAACAGGACACCAGATACATTTAACCTGGCTGGCCCTGTGCCGGCTATGGTGCAAACAGGGTCTCACCTCACCAAAGAGGCCCTGAACTCCCTGGACATTAGCCCCCATTCCTTTCAGGCTGCACTGCCGGACCCTGGGGAGATGGAGGACTGGGAGAGAAGTGGGGCCAGAGTCCTGGGGGCACTACTGGCAGCTGTCTCCAACCAGGATGCAGGACTTCCCAGTTGAACCCCCAGCTGCCGGGCTCCCCGGCCTCCAAGCGACTGGGATCTCATTTCCACACATGGCCTAGCACAGTCTGCAGCAGGACTTCCAGATTCCTGGGCAGCCTGAGCGTCAGAGCTGAGCTCTGCTCTGCAGCATCTCCAGCTGTGTCCTGGGCACATGAAGCTCTGACTCACTGGCTCCGAGAGAGCTGTGGATCCTGCGCTCCTCTCTGCTGGCCACAGCACCACCCTTCCAGCTGCAGAAATACCTCCCTTGTCTTTCTCCAGATACCATCCATGTGCACTAGCCAAAGAATCTGTCTGCAGATAAAACCCAACCCCTGACCTCTTCTCTCAACCCCTGTACTTCCCACCCACGGGACTGTGTTTGGTCTCTTTACTGTACTCTGTTGTTCTTACCCCTACCACAATCAATCTCTTCCCCTCCTGAAGCCCAGAGGGGCCACCAGAAATACATGCTGGGTGCAGGACAGAAGCTCAACATAAAAGACCACAGACTGCACCAATTCCATTCCTATGACATGTCTAGAACAGGCCAATCTATAGATAAAATAAACTGGTGGCTCTCTAGGGCTGGAGATGTGCAAAATGGCTCAGGTGAAGGAGGTCTTTGTTTTGTTTTTGTTTTTTTTTTTTGGTACCAGGAATCAAACTCAGGACCTTGTGATTGCCAGGCAGGCCATATACCCTGGCCCCAGGGGGCTCTTTTTGAAAGGATGAAAAAGTTGCACAATTCTGAATACACTAAAAGCCACTGAATTTCACACCTTATTTTTGTGTAATTTTTTTCTTTGAGACAAGGTCTTGCTATGTAGTTCACGCTGGCCTTGAACTCATGGCAGTCCTGCCAGGATCACAGGCAGATAAAACCCAACCACACCTGGCTCGAATACCTTATTTAAATTTTATTTGTTGGGGGTAGTGCTGGGGATGCAACCCAGGGCCTCGCTGTGTTAAGAGCATTTAATTGTATGGTATGGAAATTTAAGCTCTATAAAACTGCTTTTAGAATTCAAGCCAAAGGGCTGGTGAAATAGCTCAGCAGACTATGTGCCTGCCTAGGCAAGCACAGGGACTGGATTCAATCTAGGCACCACATTCCGTGCCAGCCCTGCCCCCAGAGATACTAAGCCCACCACTGAGACCCAGCTTGGTGGTGCATGCCTGTAATCCCAGGGGAGGCTGAAACAGGAGGATCACTATGAGTCTGAGCTGTATAGTGAGACCCTGTACCAAATACATTAAAAAAAAAAATTCAAGCCAAATACAAACCAGATACTTTCTGTTGTTAAACCGTCCAGAGCCTCCCATCCTGCTGAAGGCAGAAGGAAGTCCTTGAAGCCCCAAGGACTACCTGATCTGCCTCTGGTGCTGCCCTGACCTCAACTCCCTCTTCCTCACAGCTCTGGTCACACTGGCCTCCTTGCTGGTCTTCAGTGCACAAGGACCACTCCTGCCCCAGGCCCTTTGCACATGCAGATCCCCTGGCCTTTCCCAGACACCTTCCTGGCTTTTCTCACCTTCAAGTCCCTGGGTCAAGCTGACACAAAGCCTCTGCTAGTCATGTGAAGAAGCTGCCAGCCCTTTCTTTTTCTCTGCTCTGGTCCTACCTGATTTCTTTTTTCTTTTGTATTTTAGAGAAGGGTCTACAGGGTGTTCAGGGTCTCACTACTAGATAGGACTGGAGTGATCTGCCTGTTTACAGCCTCCCAAGAGCTGGGATTACAGGGTGCGCCACCATGCCCAGTCTCAATTGCTGTCTCAGTGCGCCCTGGGGGTAGAACTGGCACAGCAGGCCCAGGGATCGAACCCCTGGCCCCTGTGCCTGCTTGTAGGTGCTTTAATCAATCCTGATCTATTTGGCTGGCCCTCTACCTGATTTCATTTCATTTCATTCTCACCTCCCCCTGACATAGAGTTGATCAGTTTTCTGTCTCTTTTTCCCGATTTCAGCTCCATCAGGCAGGGTTTTCTTATTTACTCAAAACCTAGAATTACATCCATCTTTTCTTTTCCCCCACACCACTGGGAATCAAACCCAGAGACGTTATGTCACCAAGGTACATGTCTCGCCCCTGAAAATATGTGTAAACCAGGGTCTCACTAACTCTTCAAGTTTCCCAGATGAACTGGAGTTTGCAATCCTCATGTCTCAGCCTCTTAAGAGTGCTGGCATTGTTGCAGGCAGCCTGAATAAGAGAAATATTATAGGCAGTCAGGCAGGGTCAGGCCCTCAAAGGAGGTAACAAAACCAGACATCTTACATCTGTGGGAGGGACAGATGCTCCTGCTGTGAACCAGACCTAAAGACTAAAATGCTAACCTCCCTAAAGACTGGCATCCAGGACTGAGCATTACTCAGGAAGAATCACTGTCTGGTGACCCCCAGATAAGGTCCTGTTTTACAATGATGCCCGCTTCTTATGTGACTCGCTACCCCATTTGGTCCTGGGCCTAATCAATTTTCCTGAGCAATGGTGCTCATAATCCCATTGGCTGACCATAGTTTTGTCCCACCCTGCATCCACCTAAGCAAGACCCCCTTTTTTCTACCTTAGCCCCACATGGTTTTGCCCTATAAAAATAACATGCAAAAATAACCAGACAGCTTCCTGGGCAACTCACTCAGGATCCTATTCTAACCCTCTTCCACAGAAGCTTTCCTTTCCAGGCGGGGAGATGGCTCAGTGGAATAAGTGCTTCCTTGGCAAGTGCAAGGGCCTGAGTTCAATCCCTGGTTCTGCCAAAAAAAAAAAAAAAAAAAAAGAACAAGCTTTCCTTTCCAACAAGGTTTTACCCTCAACCTCCGTTTGTTCCTAAAACTCATTCTTCGGTTTTAGAGCACACAAACTCATCCAGGTCAGGTCGGGAGTTTCACTTCCCTGTATCAGTATTACAGGTTGAGTGCCACCATACCCAGACTCTACCACTTTTTCTTTTTGTGAGAAAGGTCTCACTATGTAGCCCAGGCTGGCCTTGAACTCACAGTGATCCTCCTGCCTCAGCCTCCTGAGTATTGAGATTACAGGCATGCACCACCATGCCCAGCTACAGCCTCAACCTTTGTCACCACTGCTGCTATTCACCTCTTCCCTGCCTCAGGGCCACCACACACATTGTTCTCTCCTCCAGCATCACCCACCTTGCACTGCCCCTTGGCCAGCTTGAAAGTCCCTTCCTCAGAGAAGCCTGACCCCTGTCCTTGCCCCATCAGATTACCTTGGTCTTCCTTGGACTGCAGCTGCCTCCTCCCTTCCATGCTGGGAGCCCAGCTTCCCAGAGCAGCTGGCTGGGCAGGCAGGGAGAGAGGACAGCAGGGCTTTTACTGGACAGCTACTGTGCACTCTCCTTACTGAAGCCACCCAACCCCTGGCCTTCATACTCACAGTGCTCAAGAGTCATGGAAGGGCCACCAAGAAATCCAGTATCATATTTATTGGCAACCTCAGGGCCTCAGTTTTCCCATGTGTAAATGAATGTATGTGCAGGTGAGACTAGGCAACCAATAACAGAACAGATTACCTTGGTAATAACAGAACATCTCCCCCAGGGCCACACAGGGACTCACTAGATACTGCAGGCTCTCTCTCACTTGAAAATATATCAAAGATAAATGGTTCTTAGCTTTCTGTCTGGGGCCAACAAGGCAGGCTCAGGCTGCTGTAGGCTGTGCTAGGCCCTGTTCCCGTCCTTCAATCACATCAGTCCCGTCCTTCAATCACATCAGTCCCTCTTTTAAAAAAGTTTTAAGAGTGTAGTAAGAGTGTAATTAAAGGTCCTCTGAGCATGTTCCTGTCTCAGGCCCTTTGCACATGCCTTTTCCTCTAGCTAGAGTGCTCTCCTTCCAAACAGCTACCAGGCTCAAGCTTCCTATTCAGGTCCCAGTTTGATTTCACATCCCCGGAAAAACCCTTCCTATGTCTATACAGCCTCCTCCCGTCATGTACTGCCCTCCCAATACGCTTTATTTCTTTCCATAATTCTTGCCATTTTCTGATGTAGCATCTGTTTGGGGGGCTGTTTATGCTGTCTCCCCCACTTACAGTGTCAGACTCATAAGGAAAGGGGTTTGTCTTTTTCTCCATAGTATTCTCAGCACCTGGAAAAGGTTCTTAATACAGATTTATTGAACCAATAAATCAAGTGGCTGCACAATTTCTTTTCTTTTTTTTTTTGGCTGCACAATTTGTGACAAAAAGTTTTGTCATTTTTCCTGTGGTGCAATGGGACCTTTTCTCAGGTAGAAATACCAAGGTTTAGCCAGGTATAGTAGATCATGCCTGCGATCCTAGCACATGGGGAGGCTGAGGTAGTAGGATCCAAAGTTAGAGCCCAGCTTGCAGACATTTGGGATGGGGATACAGCTGAGTGGCATAAGCGCCTGCCCCACAAGCGTAAGGCCCTGAGTTCAATCCCTGGTACAAAAAATGAAAAAAAAAAAAAAGAAAAAGGAACAACTTAATGACTTTGTGAGCCCGTATCTCAAAACGAAAACAGAAAGGACTGAGGATGTAGCTCAGTGTGAATACCTTGGGTTAAATCCTTAGTACTCCAAACAAACAAAAAAACCCTACTGAAGTTGGGAGTGAAATTCAGAACAAGGGTCCCCAATGACTATGTCTCCTGCTTGACACTTTCATGTCCCTTGAAGGCTCACAGGATGAAGTTCAGGGAGCTGGGGAGATAGTTCAGTGGAATAAGTGCTTACCTGGCAAACACAAGGTCCTGAGTTCGATCCCTGGTACCACCAAAAGAAATCCCAACAAGAGGAAATCCCAAGCGTGGACCTTATGAGTCCTGCTTAATCTATTCTACCAAACCCACTAGCTGTCAGCGTTAACTGTTAGTTATGGACAAGTTAGGTCACGGGTTAAGTACACGGATGGGGAGATGGACACACATCAGTGTCTGAGTCTCTACTGCTGTACAATCTTAGGCAAACGAATGAGCCCCCCAAATCTTGAACTGTCTTGGTCTGATCATCTCTAAGCTCTTCCCTTCCAAATCCCTCACTTTAACCTCAAGGCTCAGCAGGGCCCGAGCCTCTGCTAACCTCAGACCCTATCTCAAAACATTCTTCAGTCTTTACCTAAACTAGCCAAGCTTTCTTCCCTCCATGCGGCATAAGCTGTTTCCTTTCCCAGCTCTTCTTCATTCCTACTCTTTGTACCTCAGCTCCACCACACCCTCCTCCAGGAAGCCCTTCTCCATCCCCCCAGGCTGTGGTAGTTGCCTGCTCTGGGGTCCCACAGCCTTGCCTACGTCAAGCCTGTCACTCTTTTCAGAGTCAGGGATTGAACTCGGGCCCCTGCACTTGCCAGGGAAGCGCTTATTCCACTGAGCCATCTCCCCGGCCCCAAGGCCTGTCACTCTTGAGTTGCTGTCTCTCCAATGTCACCAGCATGCCCTTAACTTCACCCACCACTGGGCAGATGCCCGAGAAACAATAGTAGCAGAGATGATAATTGAGAGCCAAGGATAAGCAAAAAGTCTCAGGAGCCTGTTCTCCACACCGCCTGGACTGGAGGCATGACCTTGAGACAGTTACCAGACCTCTGTGAATCTTCAATTTATAAAATGGTGAAATTATTAGTACTTCTCCAACCTCAACAGTGGTATCAAGAGTTAACAATGAGGCCCGAGTTATACTCAGCTGTGCAAGTGTGAGGTCCTGGGTTCAATTCTGATTAAAACCACCCCCTCCAATGACACAAGAGTTAATCATGAATGTTCTAGAAACGCTATACCAAGCAATCTGCCCATGTGAACTCACTTAAGTCTTCACAGTAAGCCCTGGAGGTGTAGATTATTTTTATCTTCCCTTTACAGATGTAGAAAATGATGTGCAGTAACTTCCCAGGATGACACAGTTGAGCGGCAAAGATCTGCCTGTGCAGGGATCCCAAGTTGGCCCTGAGCCAGGACTCTTAGGTCTGGTTTCATTTCTGACTCTTGACAGTCACTAGTTAGGGGATCTGAGACAAGTTCGTTTCATTTTTCTAAGCTTAATTCTCCCAACTGCGACATGGAGATTAACAGCACCCGTCTCCCAAGATTTTAGTGAGGACCTGATTAGTCACACGAAGGACTTGGATCAGCTCCAGAAATAGTGGACTTTGTGTTTGCATTTGCTAAGGCGATGGTGAGGAAACTCACCTGCCCTTCGGTCTTCCCTGCGCTCCTCTGACAACACACAGCGCTGGGCACAGGCGCTTGGGGCCGGTGGCTGCGAGGAGGCAGCTGCAGGTGGCTCCTCCGCCCCAGCACCAGGCCCCGTCCCCGCCACACCGGGCCCCAGGATGGCGAAAATGGTCTCCTCCTCCGCGGAGAAGGCGTCCTCGGCGGCCGGGCCTGCACCCTGCGTGGAGTGCGGCACGCGGGCCAGCTTTTCCTTGGTGCGGCGCTTGAAGTCATTCCAGCGCTTCTGCACCTCCTGGCCAGTGCGCTTCCAGCTGGTGATGCCATTGATCTTGGCGGCTATGCCGTCCCACACGCGCCGACGCTCGGCCACGCTCACCCGACGGCTCTGCGCGCCGTAGAGCTGCGGGTAGTGGGCGCGCACCTCCCGGATCAGGATCTGGTTCTCCTCGAACGAGAAGCGCGGTTTGCGCAGCCGGGTGGTCTCCTCCGCTTCGCCCGCCGCCGCGGAGGCCATGGCGCCCCCCGACGACGCCGTCCGGCAGCCTGCCGCATGGGGGGCGCCGGCGCTGCAGGCAAAGGGCGTACAGCGCTGGCGGGGGCTCGCGGTCCCCCAGACGCCGCGACACGGGCTCCTACTATGACCCTGGGGCCGCGGTGGGGCGCCCGGCCGGGGGTGGGGGGACAGTCAGAAGCGCCCACTACCAGCGGGCGCGGGCCGAGCTCTCAGCGCGGGCTCCTCTGGGCGCAAAAGACCTTGCTGAGGAGTTGATGGCGTTGGGGGAGGGTGTGGAGGGAAAGTGGAAGGAGAGGAGGTGTCTGCTGGAGTAGGGGAGAACGGGCGCAGAGGAGAGGGAAAGAGAATGCGGTGTCCTGCGGGTCGAGGCATGGGGGTAAGGAGACGCTGAAGGGGGGAGATGCAGCAAAGCAGAGGGGCATCTAGTCCAGAGGAGCGCTCTAGGGGTTCCGAGGGCAATAGGGCGCAAGACCGGTATGAGCAGGGGCCTGAGAGGACGTCCAGGAACAGCCATGAGACGGGACTCCAGGGGCAGTGATAGAGCTGAGACCATAAAACACATTAAGGACTGGGGTCTGCGGAGACTGTGGGGCGCTAGAATTGTCAGAAATTAAGGAGGGGCGCTCTGGAGATAACGGGGGTCCGAGATCAGACGAGGACAACGGAGGCTATCTGGGATTCCAGGAGTGAGGGTTGCGGAGGTTGGGAACCGAGTCGGGCCGCGGGTCACTCACCGGAGCCGCCGCAGCCCCAGCCAGCCGGTGGGTCAGGGCTCTGGCTTCTGCGGCCTCTTCCCTCCCTCCGCCCTCTCGGCTCGGGGCCCCGCCCCCGGCCGCTCCTTGCCAAGGCGCACGCGCGCCCACTGCTAGCCCGCCCGAAGCCCTGACAGCCTGGATTTCCTTCCCACCCTTCAACTCGGCGCAAGCGCAGAATTGCCCTCCACCCGGCTCCGGGGCTGGCTGCAGCTGCGCAGCCGCAAATTTAGCGCTGCACTGGGTTCCCCCGGCTTCCTAGTGCTATAACCGCGCACGCGTAAAACTCTGTCGAACGCATGCGTGTCCTTTGCTCCCCAGGGATGTGTTTTCCGGACGAGGACCCAGCGCAGGCCATAGCAATCCCTAGAGTAGGAGAAATAATGAACGAGCGGCGTCTCTGCCTTTCAGACAGTCTTCCAGCCCATTTTGCCCTCCTAAATACGCAAAAGGTTTTTTTTTTTTTTTTTTGAGAAGCGCAGCCGGAGGAGGGGGAAAGCACTTCGTCTCCATGACAACTGCGTGGGTGAAGTGGAGGGGCGTTAGGTAAACCTCTTTGCTGCCTTCCAGCCCCGCCCCTGTGCTGCGGTGCTTGGGAACTAAAACCTCCTCCAGGTTGAGGGCGTGGCACTCTGGGGAGATTACGCTCCAGGCCGACGCGGTAACCATAGCAACCCAGCAACCCTTCCGTAGTGTCTAGGAAGTTCCTAGTCTACAGCTTTACGTCGTAGCTACGGCAGGGCAGTCTGAGGAGTTCCTTGATGGATGGGTGGGCTGATCCTGAACCAGGGCCCATTTTAAGCATAAGCATGAAATATGAAACAGGTTGAGTCAACTAGATGGCGGGTTGATGGCGTTACATGTCCTTAAGTCCTTAAGGTCACTCAGTGAATGATGACACTTCATCTATTCAACAGATACAGGGGGCAATAAACATAACAAGCACAAATTCCTACCTTCATCGAGCTTTTAGTTTGGAGAAATAAAGAGATAGGCAAAATAAGATTTATAGAAGAGAAATGTAAGTATTATAAAGAAATTAAAGTAGGAAAAGAGGTTGAGGATGGGGGATGGTGGTGTTTGTGAGGAAATGTATACCTGTCTTGTTTTCTGTGGTGCTGGGGATGTAATGCGGGGCTTCCCACGTGTTAGGCATGGGCTCCACCACTGAACTACACCTACAGCCCTTGTAATTTTAGTAAAATTATTTTGGGCCGAGCATGGTAGTACACACCTGTAATCCCAGCCCTGAAGAGGCTGAGGCAGGAGGATTGCTGTGAGTTCGAGGCCAGCCTGAACTGCATAGTGAAACCCTGTCTCAAAAAGACAAATAAATGAACAAATATTTTGTATCTTTATTAAAGTTCGAGTGAATGATTGATTTATGGTACTAGGGATTGAAATCCCTACTATTGAGCTATGTGCCCAGCCCCCTGTAATTTTTTTTTAAATTTTATTTATGTGTGTGTGTGTGTGTGTGTGT
>NW_004524773.1:1406337-1418361 GCF_000260255.1 Octodon degus | reverse complement strand
ATGCTGGCAGCCTCAGTTTGCTGTAGTTCGATCCCCACAACACTCCAGCCATGCAAAAGTGCCCTGAAGGCATTCAAGGAGCAAAACACACACACACACACACACACACACACACAAATATTCCTTATTCTATAACCCCATATTCCCTAACTCAATGAATGCTGTCTTCATCTCTCCAAGCCAGCAACTCCAGCAACAGCTTTGACTTCTCATGCCTTATGTTACCTGCAAAATTTGGTAGATAGCTCACTTTTCAAGTTGACCATCTCCTAACTATCACTACAGGTTAATGACTCCTGCAGGTTATATCTCATCTGAACTTCTACACAAGCCAAAACAACAACAACAAAAAAGTTTACCCAAACTTGGGTCACACTTGTTAGTTAAACAAGTAGGAATGTTGGATATCTGAGTTGACTTTAGGACAGATAGCGAGTCTTGAGACCAAACTTGGGTCACACTTGTTAGTTAAACAAGTAGGAATGTTGGATATCTGAGTTGACTTTAGGACAGATAGCGAGTCTTGAGACCAAACTTGGGTCACACTTGTTAGTTAAACAAGTAGGAATGTTGGATATCTGAGTTGACTTTAGGACAGATAGCGAGTCTTGAGACCAAACTTGGGTCACACTTGTTAGTTAAACAAGTAGGAATGTTGGATATCTGAGTTGACTTTAGGACAGATAGCTAGTCTTGAGACAGAAATGTTGGATTTTTGAATAGGTGACACTCAATTTTGTAGGGCTAGGAAGGGTCACTAAGGCAGAAGGTATAGATGGAAAAGTCTTGTGGAGTCTGAGGCTGGGATATTCCAATGGAGAGGGGAGGACAGGGCATCAACACAGACCAACGAAGAACAGATCTCTTCCTTTTTTTAAAAAATTTATTTATTTGTGGCTGGCATGTGGTGCTGGGGGATTGAACCGTGGTCCCTGTGCTTTGCCAAGCTTGTTCCAAGTAGGTGCCTTAGACCACTGAGCCATCTCACCAACCCAGATCTCTTCCTTGGTGTAGTGAGAAAGACCAGGACTGTGTGTTGACCCAGGGGAAATTTGAATTTCCTTCAAATTCAAGGAAAATGAGGCTGGGTGTGGTTGCACAGGCCGGCCATCCCAGCCCTCTGAGAAGCTGCTACAGGAGGATCTCAAATTCAAGGCCAGCCTAAGCAACTTAATGACTTAAAGAGACCCTGTCTCTAAATATAATAAAAGTACATTCTCTTAATGAATAGAGGGATTTGTTCTAATAGTGTTTGTAAATAGGATATCATGTCCACGTCTTGTACAACACATAACCACTAGGAAGAATGTATGCAATGTGTTAACTGAAACTGTCCTACCAATTTGGTTTGAAACTGTCTCATTGCTATTTGTTTCTCAATAAAATTATGGAAAAAAATAACTCTAAACACACACAAAAAATAACAATAAAAAGGGCTGAAGGTGGAGCTCAATGGTAGAGCACCCCTAGGTTCAATCCCAGACCCAACAAAACAAAAGAAAAGTGAGAGGTAACAAAACCACAGAGGAGTAGTGTTCACCTCTTCTGGAGAAGGGCTAGGAGGGCGTTGAGGATGGGGAGGGGAGAAACCAGACAAGGGCAAGGGCAGGGGCTCAGAAGAGATTTGAAGAGATCTTTTTTCTTTTGCAGAACTGGGGATTGAACTCAGCCCCTTGCGCTTGCCAGGCAAACACTTATTCTACTGAGCTATCTCCCTGGCCCCCCTGCTTTTTATTTTGAGACAGTTTCTTTCTAAGTCACACAGAGTTGCCCAGATGGGGCTGGAACTTGTGATCCTGCTGCCTCAGCCTCCCAAAGTGCTAGCTAGCATGTGAGACTTGGTTTTTGAGAGGGGTCTCACTGTGTTGCCCAGGCTGGCCTCAAACTTGAGATCCTCCTGCCTTAGCCTTGTGAGTAGCTCGATAACAGTGGTGCACCACTGTGCCCAGCATGACTATTGTTTGTGTCTCTATAAACAAACAAACAAACAAACAAACAAACACCAAACACCAAGATGTTAAAGTCCCAGCCCCAGTCCTTCACAATTTTAGAAGGACTTTATTGGTAGATAGGATCGTTGGAGATGGGGAGATGAGGGCATGCGGGGGTAGGGTGGGCCAGTGACCCCTCATGACTGGTGTTTTTGTAAGAAGAGGACAGAGTCACACAGAGAAGCCACCTGTGGGTAAAGAAGGAGGCAGAGAAGGTATGGTGCAGCCAGCAGCACAAAAAGGCCCAGGGCTAGCAGAAAGCAGGCAAAGGATTCTATATCTGGGATTGAATCTAGGGCCTCAGCCCTGTCCTGTCCTGTCCTGTCCTCCCTTCCTTTCAGCAGAGTCTTACTAATTTGCTGGCATGGCTCCAACTTGCAATCTTCTTGCCTCAGCCTCCCAGAACTACTTAATTTGTGGTAGCTTGTTAGGACAGGGCTAGGGAACAGGTCATGGGGCATTTGGGAAAGGTCCCCAGGCCCTTCCAGCTTCCCAGGGGTCTCAGCTGGGGGTAGGGAGATTTTGGCAGTTCTTATAGCTCTGCAGGTAAATTGCTTCAGGGTGAAAGGTCAGGGTCTTGGTCCCTCATCTGTCACCCTACCACTTGATTATCCATTGAATAAAACCACTGTTTATTAAAAACAAGAAGTAAAACTTGATGTGGTGATTTGTCCATCTCCAGCCCTTACTTCTGAGCCCTAACCCACCTGGGAGCCCAGCAGCTTTGGGACCCTGCACCTTGGCTGTGCTCCTGTACTTTGTGCCCCCCACAGCCCCAAGGGCACAGCATCCTCTCACTGTTGGAGGTCTAAGGTACTCCTCCCAGCCCTGTATTCTCCTGAGTACTAATAAGTAGTTGTCTTGAGTCCTGAGGCTACCTCCCCTATTTTTCCGTGACTGCTGCTCAAAGTTTGACAGAGATTAGTCTTCTGGAGAAGGGATTGTTTTTGAGACAGGGTCTTTCTATGTAGTTCAAGTTACTCTTCAACTCACTGTGTAGCCTGGCCTGGCCTCAAACTTTCAGTGATCCTCCTGTCTCAGCCTTCCAAGTACTGGGAGCACAGGTGTTCACCACCTTACCCTGCCCTAATATCTCTGTTAAACTCCATCATGAGTTTGGGGGCGGGGAGATGGCTCAGTAGAATAAGCTGTTGCCAGCCAAGCGCAAGGACCTGAGTTCAATCCCTGGTTCCACACAAAGAAGAGGGGTACACTTTTGGGGGTAGCATGACCCTTGTGGGTGCTCTTGGGTATGGCTGATCCAACACCATATCCACGGCTTTAGATTGCAAAGGCTTTTTATTTATTTATTTATTTGGTGTAAGGTCTTGCTATGCAGCTCAGACTCATAGTGATCCTCCCTGTCTCAGCCTCCCCAGTGCTGGGATTACAATTGTGTGCCACCATGCCCAATTTTGGGGGCCAGCATGGCATGCAGTACCAGGTATCAAACTTGGGTCCTTGTGTTTGCCAGGCAGGCACTTAGACCACCGAGCTGTCTCCCCAGCCCTACAGGGGCTTTTTTTTTTTTCACGGAACTGGGGATTGAACTCAGGCCCTTGTGCTTGCCAGGGAAGTGCTTATTCTACTGAGCCATCTCCCCAGAGCCCTGCAGGGGCTTTAAAAAAATTTTTAATCTTTCTTTCGTCTTCGTCTTCCTTTTCCTCTTCGTCTTTTTTAATGTATTTGGCATAGGGTCTTACTATGCAGCTCAGTGATCCTCCAGTTTTCAGCCTTCCTAGCACTGGGATTACAAAGCCATCTTGGTGGGGCAGGTCCTGTACGCCATATGGTGCCGAGGATGGAACCCAGTCCCCGGACTTGCCTAAGCAGGCAGCTTTATCTGCCGAGCTATCTTGTCAGCCCTTTCTTTGTTTTTCTGAAGCATGGTCTCCCTAGGTGGTTTAGGCTGACCTTGAACTCCCTATGTAGTCCAAGCTGGCCTGGAACTCTGTGATCCTCTTGCTTCAGCCTCCCAAGTGCTGGAATTATAGGCACGGGCCACAATGCCTGGCTGTTTTTCTTGTCCTGTGGTTTGGTTTTCAAGTCTTTGTTGTGGGCAGAGCTTTATTTTGGAAAGGGACCTTGTGAACCAAGATCCTTTGCTGAGGGTCTTTGGTCCCCTAATTAACTCCTGTTTTGAGGAAGAGTCCAGGGGGCTTCAGGGGTGAGGACATATAATAAGGTCAGGCTTTCACCAGGGCCTGCAGCTTCCTGAGCTCTGCCCACATCCGACTCTCTGATCTTATCTCCTACTCAGTAGCTTTACTGCATATTCTTGTGAACACACACCAGATCGTGAGTGCCACTGTCGGGCCTCTGAACTTGCTGGCTGTCCCGGGAAAAGTCTCTGATCTCTAGATTCCATTTGGACTCAGATGTCACTCCAGTCTGACCACTCTGAATAAATGGCCTTCCCATCAGGGGCACAGAGTGGGTGGTCAATAACTATTTGTGGAACAAAGCCAGGTGTGATGGTTCACACCTGCAATCCCAGGTGTGAACTCTGGAAGGCTGAGTCAGGAGAACTGTAAATTTGAGTCTAGCGTGGGCAAGTTAGCAGCACCCGGTATCAAAATAAAAAGTAAAAAAATAGCTGGGGCCCTAGATTGATTCAATTCTCAGTACTGCAAAAATAAATAAATAAAGGCCAGGGATATAGCCCAGCAGCATAAGTGCCTGCCTGGCAAGTGCAAGGTCCTGAGTTCGATCCCTGGTACCAAAATAAATAAATATAAATGAATGAACGAATGAATGTCAAACAGACAACTATTCAAATATTTGTTGAACTATGGAATAAAAGAAACTCAGCTCTCACAACATGTTGTATATGTGTGTATCCCTGGGAGGGACTGTAGTTGTCAACAGCTCTCTCATGGGGTCTAGAATCCTAGGTCTCACAGCAGGACAGGAAGTCTGGACAGCACAGGAAGTGGGGAATCTGGGGCCCTGGGAGAGGCTGGGAAGGAACCTGGGACCAGGCCACAGCTGACTTTTGCTGGAGGACATACCGGACAGGTGTGTGGAGGAACCATGGACCCCTTCTAGTTTTCCCTCCTGTTTTCAGGAATTTGGGCTCCGTGCAGCTCCCCAATGCCTCCCCTCAGCCTCCAAAGCCAGGGCCAGGTTCCAGGACAGAAACAAACTCAGCAATTTATAAAGATAACTCAAGAGCACTCTTTATTCACCAGAAATCAACATACAGGCCCTGTAGGCTGAGCCCCAAACCAACCAACTTAAAATCTGACTGGGGCTCTTCTTGTCTTTGCCATGAAAAAAATAAAATAAATCAAATCAAATCTAGGCAATCGCCATACCCCCGCGGGGTACTTAAACCCTTTTCCTGGAGGGGCTCTGTTGATTTAACTCTTGGAAGATAAAAACACAGCCAACTGTCATAATTTTGGGTGGGAGAAGGACCCATGGGTGGGCCTGGGGCTGGGACAGATAGGATGAAATGCGAAGAACAGCTAGGGAAGATGAAAGGCGTCTGCTCACCCAAGCAAGTGAGCCGGCCCCTGTGCTTTCAGGTGCTCTTTTGAGGATACCTTGGCCCCCCTGGGGGTCCTGTCTGCTCCCAGCTCCTAATGGAGAGGGTGCTTCTGGCAGGCTGGAGGGACAAGATGGTCTGTGCAGAAACCATGGATCTGCAGGTGCTGAAGAAGGCGGAAGCAGATGGTCTCAAACTGGGAGCCCATTTTCAAATGCTCAGGAGCCAGGTGTGTTCATATCTCAGTTCTCAGAGCAGCCTGGCAAAGCACTCTGGTGTCTGGCAAGGCCAAGCAGCCCAAGTTGCCTGGAGAGTGGGGTCCCAGGCTGAGAAGTCATAGGGCAGGACCAGGGTCACCCACAGCTCCCAGAAGTGAGGCTCCATAAACTGGGTAGCCTAGAGGATGCCATGCTGCACCATGAGGATCCTGAGACGGGCCAGCTCGGCTGCCAGCAGCCTCTAGTGTTTCAGGATCCAGCAGGGTTGGAGTGCTGAGGGCCAGGAGTCCCAAAGGGCTGAAGGAGTAGAGAGGAGGGTTGAGGGACTTAGGTGGGCCTGAACCAGGAGGACTAGGAGTGCAAGTGGTTGGCACCAACAGTCCTCAGTGCTTGACCTTACGGCCAGCTGAGTTGCGTCCGCTGCGGCGGTACAGGGAGTACTGGTTGCCGTTGAGTGGGCAGTACTTGAGTGTGTGGGCCTGGCCACCGGTGGCCCCGCACAGGGGACACACATAGTGCCTCAGGATGGGACACAGCACCACGCCTTCCGGCGTCTTCAGCTGGTGTGAGGCGTACACATGACGGGACTCTCCATTGTGCTTGCAGAAATTGCACAGGGTGGCCCCCGGCTCCGGACTGCGCTGTCCCGGTAAAGGCTCACGGGTGGGCTCCTTGGTCTCCTCTGTCTCCTCGACTTCCAGCCTTTGGTTTCTGCTCTTGACCAGCGCCAGCACCACCTTGCTGAGGTTGAGGTAGTCCCTCCACAAGTCAAAGGGTGGCAGATCCATGGATCCCTGACAGGTGGGCTATGGCTGGCCAGGAAGGGGCTGGGGGCCAGCGGGGGCCAGCAGGCAGGAGCAGCGGGCGGGCGTTTTGTTAAGCAGACACGCGCTGCACTCCCCCCCCCCTTTTATACTCCCCACAGACCCTTTCAAGCAAAGGTGGAGCTTAGGATTTAAAGGGGCCACTCCCAGCCTCCGACCCCCATCTCACTCTGCTCTCCCACAGACATTGAAAGGAGGGGATGACCTGGTGCTCTGCCTCAAAATTGCTGTGTCTTGTCTCCTCTCCACTGACTGAGCCTCAGTTTCCCTGTCTGTCCAATTTAGAGCCATGGCTGTTGGGGTCGGGGAAATGGCTTAGTGGCATAAGCGCTTCCCTGGCAGGCCAAGGACCTGAGTTCAATCCCCGTTTTGCAGAACCAGGGATTGAACTCAGGCCCTTGTGCTTGCCAGGGAAGCACTAATTCCACTGAGCCATCGCCCTGGCCCAATCCCCGGTTCTGCAAAAAAAAAAAAAAAAAGAAAGAACCATGGCTGTTAATGCTCCCCATGCCCCACCCTCATCATTGTGGCAGGAGAGGCTGCTGCCCCCTGATACTTCAGAGCCGTTCCTCATCTTGGTAACAACTCCCGCGTGTGAGCCGGGCAATGCCACACAGCCACCTGCAGGAGCTGATTTATTCCTCACAGCAGCACCACTAGGGAACTACACTCCTGTCCCGTCTTACAGACGAGTAGCTGAACATGCGCAGGCCCACCGCATGCAAGTCACAGAAGTATGTCTGTGAGTCTCCAAAAAAGTCCTCCTCAAATCTCTTCTGGTGGCACACTCCTACAATCCCAGGGCTCTGGAGGCCAAGACAGGAGGATTATGTATTTGAGGCCAGACTAGGGTACACTGCGAATTTGCGGTCAGCTTGGGCTCTATAGTGAGGCCCTGTCTCCAGAAATAAAATACACCCCCTTTCTGATTAAGTCCTTTTTTGGTTACATTAAATTAAGAGTCTCTGTGTCTGCGCGTGTCTATGCACATATGTTCACGTGTGTGCTTGTGTGTGTGTATGTGTGTATGCTGGAAATGGAAGCCCAGGTGTAGCCCATGCTAAGCATACCCTCTGCCCTGAGCTGCCTCCCAGCCCCAGGGGAAGCCACCTATTCAGTGAGCGTTTATTGGGTACACACTATAGTGGTCAGTGCTTTAGAGGCATCATCAAGGAGCTGAGCGCTACCATTTCCACCTTATAGGGCAGGACATGAAGCTTGGAGAGGATCAGGATTGCACTCAGGTCATACAGCTGAGACAGGACGGAGTAAAGACTGACACCTACGTCTGATCCCAGAGAGAGCAGGAATTGATGTTAGGAGTAGCAGAGGGCCTTGGCGGAGAGTTGGGTACAAATCTGGGGAAGGGACAGGGTCCTAGTTGAATGTTCAGTAAGCAGCCGCATGGCGCTGGCCCCAGTAGTACGCATCCATAATCCCAGCACTTTGGGAGGCTGAGACAGGGAAAACAAAAGTGAGAGCCCAGCGTGAACAGTATAGTGGTTAGTAGGTCTTTGTATAAAAGGCTGGGGAGATAGCTCTACAGTCTAAGTGCCAGCCTGGCAAATACAAGAACCTGAGTTTGTTCCCTGGTACCGCGTACTATGCTGGCCTGAAGCCGGATGTGGTGTCTCATGCCTGTAATCCTAGCACCAGGGAGGCTGAGAAAGGAGGATCACTACAAGTCGGAGCTGCTTATCGAGATCCTGTACCAAATTAAAAAAAAAAAAAAAAGGCTTTATGTAAAAATAAAAATTGAGGAAGGGCTGGAGATGTAGTTCAATGTCAAGGTCCTAAATTTAATCCATAGTAGTAGGGAAAGAAACTACCACTCCAATCTGCTTTTGTGTAGCTGTGAGCTAGTTACTTAACTTTTCCCACCTCAGTTTCCTCATCTGTCAGGGGAGGATGGTGTCATTTCTACCCCAGAGCAGCCTATAATTGAAACACCCTTACCATAGAGCCTGACTTAGGGGAAGTGCTCATTAAATGTCAGCTGTGGTGATTAAGACATGAAACTGGGGGCTGGGGGAATAGCTCAGTAGAATAAGTGCTTGCCTGGCAAGCACTTGGGCCTGAGTTCCATTCCCAGTTCCAAAAAAAAAAAAAAAAAAAAAAAGACATGAGACTGTGTTCCTGAAGGGACAATACTGGTCATCTCCTTTAGGCCAGCACCATGCCCAGAGCTCGGCCCGGGTTGTCTCTTTGAATCTCTGTCCCAGATCCTGTGACACAGAGTCTGTGAAAAGTCCCATTGTACAGATGAGCAAAGAGAGGATCCAAGAGGTAGGAGAGTTGTTCCAAGTCACATGGACAGCAGGTGGCGGGCTGGATGAAAGCCCAGGGCTGCCCACCCTTGACCCAGGTATCCTCTGGCCACTGTATGCCTGCTCTGAAGCAATTATAAGTGATGAAGAGAAAGCAGTGTTGTGTGGGGGGCATTCAGGCAGGATCCAGGCAAGATGGGAGCCACACAGCTTTTCATAGCAAGAAGCAAAAGTTTTGTTGGCCATTGCTAGCCATCCTCAAAAGAAGAATAGACGGTGGTCTGCATGTGGAAGAACAGGCATCAGAGGGGCTGACCAGAATGGACATGGCGATCTATGCACCAAATCAATCTTTCTTTCTTTCCCTATTTATTGAGACAGGGTCAAATGCCGGGGTTACAGGGGTTCGCCATGAAGCCCATGCTTTAAATAAAGCCACTGCAGTGACCTTCTTTTCTTGTGTGTAGCTCGGCCTGGACTCTGAGACCCAGCAGCCCTCACAACAGCTATGGCAACCGCTGGAGGCTGAGTCATGTAAGGACTGAGGATGTGAAGGTCTGGGACTCCCCTTAACACTTGTACCTACTGCTTGGTGAGCCCCAGATTCCGGGGCTTGCCAGCATGGGCAGCCCCCACATTCTGTATTTTTTTCCTTCAGCTGTTTTCTTCGAGAACCCTTATCTGGCCATGCGGCCCCTCCTGCCCATTTTCTGAGTCAATTGAAGGTCACGCCTCTTCAGAAAAGCTCCTTTGCTTGGTTGGTTACTTCAGAGCGGAAGCTCAAAACGATACTGATCCGAACTGATACTAACCCGAAATTCATCAGCCAGGTGTTTAGAGCTTCCACCCCTCTCTGGCCACGCCCGTTCTGGCGACCCCTACTCAGGCTGCCCTGTTTACTTGTGAGTTTCCCTAACAGCCTGTGGAGATGGGGGTTGGAGAGGGCCCAGGATTAGAAATCCTAAAAAGAGGACTCAGAAGAGAGGGACACGCATGCCCAGATTACAACAGGGGAGATGAAGACCAGGAACAGGACCCCCAGAGCCAACTAAGATGTGGCCTTCTCTGCACTTGTATTTATTTGTTTGTTTGTTTATGGTACCCGGGATCGAACTCAGGACCTTGTGTTTGTGAGGCAGGTGCTTATGCCGCTGAGTTATCTCCTCAGCTCAAAATGTGGCCTTCGTCGTTGTCCTTGTGGCCTCTTATTTATTGTATGCTTTCAATGCAATCTCACTATGAAAATCTTTTTTTTTTTTTTTTTTTTTTTTTTTTTTTTGAACCAGGGATTGAACTCAGGCCCTTGCGCTTGCCGGGGAAGCGCTTATTCCACTGAGCCATCTTCACTGTGGCAATCTTGTTAAACAGCCTTGTTATTGTGCCAGTTTCATAGTGCAAAACATCGAGGCTCAGAGAAGCGATTTTGCTTGTTGATGTCACCGCTAAAGCCTGGATCTATAGAGACAGTTCACATTCAGAAAATCTAAGTGACAGAGACAGGCTGCAGGGAGGGGCAGCATGGCAGCCACGGTGACAGGGCCTGGCCCACTCCCGGCTCTGCCACTTTGGGCTGTGTGACTTTGAGTAAGTGCTGCACGTCTCCTGGCCTGTTTTCCCCATTTCACAAAAAAGGAGATGATTACAGATCTTCTCTGTCATGGGGCTGTTCTGAGGATGACGGGTGACAATGCAGAAGTCATTAAAATAGGCAGATGGTGAGCATTCGCAGTTAGCTTTAATCACGTTCCCCCACTAAAGGTTTACTGCACGGGAGAGTGTCCCAGACTGAGGCTCATGCAAAGGGCCTGGGGCTGCCAGTGACGGTGTACTCAAGGAGCACCCAGGAGGCCGGGGTGGCTTAGCTGGATTGAGAGCGGGAGGCAAGAGAGAGAAAGAAGGAGAATTGCCATTATCTTCTAGTGAGGAAGCTGAAATCCAAGCGATGATGTCACCTGGCTCAAGTCAGAAAGAGTGTAGGACCACAAGCTGGAGTTTAGCCTCAAAGTCTCAAAGTAACTTCCCTGGCCGAGGCATCAGATCACCCAGGATGCTGGTGCAAAGTGCTGATCTGGTCCTCTGGCCCCACGTCTCCATGGTTTGGACATATGCAGGTGTGGCTTGAGATTTGTGATTGCGACCCCCTCCGTGTCCCCAGAGTCCCAGTGTGTCAAGCACAGGGCTGGGATATCACAGAGCCTAGGAAACTCCCACTCAGCTTTCAGAGTGAAGGCTGAACAGATGAACAAAGTAACAATGAATAAAAAATATGTAACACCAGCCTCTTTAAAAAAAAGTTGCCCAGGATAGATAGCCTCACCAACTGGGGATCTTCTTGCCTCAGCCTCCTGAATAGCAGGGATAACAGCATGAGCCACCATATCTGGCACAATGTACACTTTTTTTTTTTTTTTTTTCTGTACTGGGGATCGAACTCAGGTCCTTGCGCTTTCCAGGCAGGCACTTAAACTTACACCCAGTGTACATTCTTTTTTTTCCACTATAATTTTTTTTTTGTATTTTATGTATTTAATACAGGATATACAGGGTCTCATTATGTAGATCAGACTTGTGGTAATCCTCCTCTGTTTTCATATTTATTTATTTATTTATTTATTTATTTTTGGCGTAACTGGGGATTGAACTCAGGCCCTTACGTTTCCTTATTTTTTGTTTGTTTGTGTTTTTTAGCAGAACAGGGGATTGAACTGAGGGCCTTGTGCTTGACAGGCAAGCGTTTATCCTATGAGCCATCTCCTGGCCTGATCCTCCTGTTTTCAGATCCCCAAGCACTGGGATTATAGGTGTGTACCACCACGCCCAGTCTCCCATTGTACATTCTTTTTTGTCAGGGAAGTGCTTATTCCACTAAGCCATCTCCCCAGCCCCCCAATGTACATTCTTAAAGGTTAAATTTTGAAAGGCGTAAAGATCTACATTAAAAACTACATTTAGGGGGTTGGGGAGATGGCTCAGTGGAATAAGCGCTTCCCTGGCAAGTGCAAGGGCGTGAGTTCAATCCCTGGTTCCAAAACAAAACAAAACAAAACAAAAAAAAAACAACAACTACATTTAATTTCATATCCTGCTGTTGAGAAACCCCCTTCAGTCCAGTGTTCCACCGACAGTAATCTATTTCCTTTCCTCTTGCACTGTGTTAATTGAAGGGTGTATTTCTGTTTGTCTTATTTGGGATTTTTTTTTTTTTTTTTTTTTTTTTTTTTTTTTTTTTTTTTT
>NW_004524773.1:1399311-1406062 GCF_000260255.1 Octodon degus | reverse complement strand
CTTATTTGGGATTAGCTCCTCAAATTGCATACTGGTGTCAGTTTTTGTGCTATGGGGATTGGGCCTAGACCCTTCTAATTCAGTTATAATTCCAGCCCTTTTATTTTGATACAGCTTCTTCTTCTCCTTTTTTTTTTGCTCATACCTGAAGGCAGGGCTGGCCTGGCCTGTTGTGCTGGGATCAATCCAGAGTCCCTTGCACCTGCCTAAGCTTGCCTGAGCAGGTGTGTTAGACCACTGATCTCTCTCTCTCTCTCTCTCTCTCTCTCTCTCTCTCTCTCTCTCTCTCTCTCTCGGTACCAGGGATTGAACTCAGGACCCTACGCTTGCCAGGCAGGCACTGACCTATCTCTGAGATGGGATCTTGCTAAATTTCTTTTTCACTCTCCCTGTGCTTTCTGTTCCCTCCCTCCCTTCTTTCTTTTTCTTTTCTTTCTTGGCAGGGTCTCACTGTGTATAGTCCAGGATGCTCTTAAATTCACTGTGCAGCCCAAGCTAGCCTCAGATTTGTGACAATCCTCCTGCCTCAGCCTTCTGAGATCCGGGATCACAGGTGCGCCCCACCATGTCTGGCTCTTGCTGAATTTCTCAGTTGCCCAGGCTGGCTTTGAATTTCTGCTCCTCCTGCGGCAGGCTCCCAGAGTGCTGCGATTATAGGCATGTGCTATTGTTACATCAAACAGACCAAACACAGGAAGAAACCGTGAGGAGGAGGTTAGGAAACAGTTTATTACGCTGGTGGCCTTCTGCCTAGGATCTCTCCCAAAGAGTCAGAGCATGGTTTGGGGTTTCTGAGTTTCTAAAGGGAAAGTGAGGGAACAGGAAGAAAGCTCAGCAGCATAAGCACCTGCCTGGCAAGCACAAGGTCCTGAGTTCGATTTCTGGTACAATCAATCAATCAATGGGAAGGGAGCCAGTGGTACATAGGGAGATTTGGTCATACGATTGCAGGGTTGGGCGACATTATGGATTGTGGAAGGAGTTTCAACATCTCAAATTACATTGTAAGGATATCAGGTATACAAAGCATGAGTTATATTAAAATGTCCTGTTACACTTTAAGTTACATTTCAAGGCAATAAGTTTATACAAAAGAAGCAGTAAAGACGGGAGTTCCCCAAAGGAACAAATGTTACACAGCCTGCCAGATATGTCTGCTTGCTCTTGGCAGGCATCCTGAGTAGGGTTTTTTTTTTTTTTTTTTTTCTTTCTTTCTTTCCTTTGTGGTACTGGGGATCAAATTTTGGACCTCGCACTTGCCAGGAAGGTGCTTAAGCCACTGAGCTGTCTCCCCAGCCCCCCAGTACCCCCCCAAGAGAGGTTTTATGTAAAATTTTAATCTCCCCCTTCACTACCACACATGGCTCACTCCTAACTTCAGGGGCACATCTTCTGGCTCTGCCTGTGCTCGCCTCTTTCTTCAGTAGGATTCCCTGTGTCTCCTAGCTTCTCTTTTTGGGATTTCCATTTTGTTCTGTTTTTCTTGCGTAATTTCTTTGTCCTCATGCTGTTTGCTAATTCCTTCTTTTGTCGTGCACTCTATGGCTAAACACATCTGCTGAGTTTTAAATTTCAGTGATTCTTTTTTTTTTTTTTTTTTCTAGAAGACCTACCCAATTTTGTTATAAACTGTCTGGCTGGAGGCGCAGCTCCCTGGGTGGGCAGCTTCCTGCACCCCGTGTGGGGGCGCTTGCCTAGCAGGCAAAAGGCCCTGGATTTGAGCCTTTCCCAGCACAGCAAAGACAAAAGAACCAACCTGTCTGATGTTACCCTTGTAATCTCCTGTTCCTAGCAGCTGTCTGCAGGATTTGGTGCCTGTATTTCGGTGGCGCTGACCGGTGCCTCATGGTCCCAACATCCGGAGTCTGAGAACACCTGTCCTGTTCTTCTGCTTCATGGTGGTGTCATTTTTCCTTGTTACCCGATTATCTTGGCCGGATGATTGTTGATCACTGTGTGCAACTCTGGAGTTTCCCCCTGGGCCTGACAGGGAACTTCCACCTCCAGCAGCTGTAATGGGCTGCAGCCAGGCTCCCAGCCACGCACTTCCTGTTAGTGCCTTCCCAGACCTGGTTCTGGCTTGGTGTCCCTGCACTCAACCAGCTCTTGGTCCCAGGGTGTCCTGTACTCCTAGGTCGTTTGGAGCCCATCGCTGCTCTGGGGCCTTTGGCCACCTTTTTCCTAGGTGCTCATTGTTGAGGCTGCTAAGTTGGAGGAGGAGGAGGAGGGGGAGGGGGAGGGGGAGGAGGAGGGCAGGGTTAGACCTGGTTTGCCCTCGCTCAGCCAGGGTACTTAAGTTGCAGGTTAGCAGGGGGTAGATCTTCCTTCCCACTGTCTGCCTTGGCCAAACACACTTGAGGGTTTGTTACTATTCTTCTAGGTTCTCTCTCTTCAACAGAGTCTACGTAGTTCAGGCTGGCCTTGAGCTTACTATGTAGTCCAGGCTGGCCTCACAATCTGATGATTCTCCTCCTCAGCCTCCCAAGCACTGGCATCACAGGTGTGCGCCAACATACCCAGTTCAGACTGTTTTTCTTTTCTTTCTTCTTCTTCTTCTTCTTCTTTTTTTTTGCAGAACCGGGGATTGAACTCAGGGCCCTTGTGCTTGCCAGGTGAGCACTTATTCTACTGAGCCATCTCTCCAGCCCCTCCTTTTTTGTTTTGTTTTGTTGTTTGGGGTTTCGGGGATTGAACTCAGGACCTTGCACTTGCCAGGCAAGCGCCTATTCTACTGAGCTATTTCTCTGGCCCTAGACTGCTTTTCTACATGTCAGATTTATAGGTGTTGGTCTGTTGTCTTTTTTTAAATATTTATTTATTTATTTTGTGTGTGTGTGGCCAGCTCAGCCTACCAGGGGGCAGGGCTGGCTGGCATGTGGTGCTGGGGGATTGAACCGTGGTCCCTATGCTTTGCTAAGCTTGTCCTAAGTAGGTGCTTTAGACCACTGAGCCATCTCACCAGCCTGGTCTGTTGTCTTTTTATTTCATCATTGACCCCCTTTTTTGGTGGTACTGGGGACTGAACGCAGATCTCATGGATGTTAGGCAACCATTCTCCCCTGAGCTACATCCCTAATCCTTTGTTTCTTATTTTCAGACAGGACTAAGTTGCCCAGTCTGATCTTGAATCTGTGATCCTCCTGCTTTGGCCTCCTGAGTAGCTTCTCTAGTAGCCGGACTACAGGTATTTGCCACCATGTCTGGCCCTTGCTTTCTTTGAATTAACTTTGTTATTTGGAAACAATTCTAGAGTTACCAGCAATTGTAAGCAACAATAGAGATCTTGTGTGGCCTTCACTTGGTTTCCCTAGATGTTAACATTTTATAAAACTATAGTACAATACCACAGCCACAAAATCCAGGTGTGGCGGTGCAGGCCTGTAATCCCAGCACCGAGGAGACTGAGGCAGGAGGATTGCTGTGCGTTTGAGGCCAGTCTGGGCTCCCCACTGAGACCCTGTCTCAAAAAAACAACAATAAAAGCAAAAAACCATGGCCAGACTATAGACCTTGTCCAGGTTTGATGTCTGACAGCACGCACACGCATGCACACGCACACACGCAGAGCTTGCATACTTGTGTGAGGACAGTGTGTTGTAAGGTCTGATTTCCTATCATGGGTTCAAATTTATGGGGTTCATATATATATATATATTTTTTTTCCCTGTTCTTTTTTTTTATTTGTATGAAGCCAGGACCTTCAGAAACACATGTTCTTCCCCTGAGCTCCACCTCAGCCCTAACCCTAAACTCTTAAGAGTCCTCATCAGTTGTCATAGCTGGTCCATCAAGGAACATGAGGAATTATTCTAAAAAACTTTATTATTTTATAATTGACTTGTGGTGGGCTGGGGAGAGAGCTCAGTAGAATAAACGCTTGCCTGACAAGCACAAGGGCCTGAGTTCAATCCCCAGTTCTGCAAAATAAATAAATAAATAAATAAATAAATAAATAAATAAATAAATTTGACTTGTGGAATTAACCAATCAAAATTAATTAATAATTAACTTGCCGCCCTGGGGACTAAACCCAGGGCCTTCTTACTGAGTTACATGTCCAGTCCTTCTATATTTTAAGACAAGATCTTGCTATTAGGTTGAATTCAAAGTTGTGTTCTCTTTGCCTCAGGATTCTCTATTCTTTTGTTGTTGTTCTTTATCTTTCCTTTAAAAATTTTTTTTGGTTGTTTTTAGAGAAAAGATCTTGTTATGTAGTCTGGTCTGACTTTTAACTCACTATATAGCCTTGGCTGGCCTCAAACTTGTGGCAGTCCTCCTGCCTCAGCCTCCCAAGTGCTCAGAGAACAGGTGTGTGCCACCATGCCTGGATATTTTTTGACTGATACATAACTGACCCACTTTTGAGGTACAATGTTACTTTTTTTTTAGTGCCCGGGTTCTGAAAATGCTAGACAAATGATCTACTATTGAGCTACATCATCAGCACCCCTCCCCCCCTTTTTTTGGTCTTTTTGATACAGGGTCTATGCAGTTCAGGCTGGCCTTGAGCTACCTTTGTAGCCCAGGCTGATCTCAAACTTTCAGTGATTCTCCTGCCTCAGCTTCCCAAGTGCTGGGATTGAAGGTGTGTGCCACCACATCAGGCAAGAATTTTTGTCTGTGGAAAAATTCAAATATTGTTACGAATGGACTTGTGCCCCTTTCCAAATTCACATGGGGAAGCCCTAAAACTCCACGGTGGCATTTTTTGGAGATGAGGCTTTTGGGGAGTAATTAGGGTTAAATGAGCCCATGAGTATGGACCCTATTCCTGTGGATGACGTCCTAATGACCAGTGGGCTCTCCCTTTGCAGGGAACACAGAGAAAAGGCCACATGAGGTCATTTACTAGAAACCAAGAGGTCAGAACCTTGACCATGGACTCCTAACTTTTAAGACTACAAGAAAAGTTTTGTTATTTAAGCTTTCTGGTCTGTATTATTTTGTTATGGCAGCTGGAGCTGACTAATACACAGACAAAAGTAGAAGAAATTAGCTCAGGGAGCCCTCCCATGTCCATCCGTCAGCTTCTCTAACAGTCGGCCAGGTTATTTTTGTGTCTGGCTCTGGTACTGCATCCTGGCCTGCCACTGGGGCTTCAGGTACGCATACTAGGAGGTGGAGTATATTTTGGGGAGGGCGGCTCCCCTACAGAATGTTCTTGGAAAGCTATAGACCTGCTTCTCAGTAGTATTAGTATGTATAGTATGTTTCCATTTGTGTAGCTAGAATGAAATCCCAGAGTCGTGTAATCTGTAGATAACAGGAACTTGCTCTTCGCAGTTCTGGCATGCAGAGGGTGATGGTGGTGGCTAAGCTGAAGGCAGGGCAGTTTCAGTGTCTGGTCAGGGTGTGCTTCCCTCGTGGTGCCAGGAATACGCATTGTCACAGGCAGAAAGACAAACAGGATGAACCCTCTCCCGCAAGGCCTTTCTTAGAGTCCTCATTCAACCCATTGTTGTAGGCAGCTGGATTAGATAGAAATACTACAGGTAGTGAGTCCGGGCTGGGCCCCCTAAGGAGCCCGTGTGGAAGACAGGATGCCTTCCAATTCGGGGAGAGACAGGCGCTTCCACCGCGGGCCAGACCCCAAGACAAAGAGGATCACTATAAGCTGCATAGGGAGACCCTGCACACACACACACACACACACACACACACACACACACACACGATGAAACAAATGCACCCACGTACCTCCCTGGGGATGCACATCAGGGACTGATGCTCTAAATAGGTAGTGATCACCGTGTAAAAGCCAGGAAGAGCCATTAACCCAACCTTCTGCAGGAAAACCCCCTGTTCTGGATTCGTGTCTGCTTGCTACCCGACTCACTCCCCCACTTGATCCCAATTTAATCAATTTTACCTGAGCAATTATACTTGTAATCTTATCGGCTGACCATAGTTTTGTCCCACCTAGAAATTTCCATGTTTCCTACCTTGGACCTGCCTCAACCTGAAAAATCCTTAGAAAAGACAGAGCTAGGTTCAGTGTCCGGTACCGCAAAAAAAAAAAAAAAAGAAAAAAAAAAAGAAAAGAAAAGAACAAAAGAAAAGACAGGGTCCTTGGCAAGCCACTCAGGTCCCCTTCTGTCCCTCTCTTGGACAGAAGCTTTCTTTCCCCCCAATAAATATATTTTGTTCTTAACTTCTATTATTCCTAAAATTCATTCTTTGATTTTAGAGAACACAAACATGGCCCAGATGTGTTTCCGGTTGGGAGTTTCTTTCCCCCTCCCCCCATGAGGGTGGTCCTCTTGGGCAGCTGCTCTCCCAAATGCCCCGTCCCCACAGTACCCCTTCCCTGGAAGTTGAGTTTCAACACGAACTGTGAAAGGACCCACACATTCAAACCACAGCACACACCCAGATTTCACACACCCAGATTTCCTACGTTTTTTGGTGCTGGGGAGTGAGCGCAAGGCCTTGCTCACGCTACCAGAACGTTGGGCCACTTCATGGGATGTACCACTGTCTTGTTAAAAGTTTATGCTCCCAGCCACGCACAGCGGTGTGTGCCTGTAATTCCAGCTGCATGGGAGGCTAAGGCAGGAAAATTGTAAATCCAAGCCCAGCCTACGCACTTCAGTGATTTATCAAGAACCTGTATCAAGGGGGGCCTGCCCCTTAGCTCAGTTCTTTAAGAGCCTGCTTAGGGGCTGGTGAGATGGCTCAGTGGTCTAAAGCACCTACTTAGAACAAGCTAAGCTAAGCAAAAGGACAGCGACCGCGGTTCAATCCCCAGCAC
>NW_004524773.1:1379948-1398641 GCF_000260255.1 Octodon degus | reverse complement strand
ACTATGTATCCCAGACTTGTCAAACTGTGATCCTCCTGCTTTAGCCTCCCAAGTGCTGGCTGGGATTAGTGGTGTTTGCCACAGGTGGCCTTCACCATGCATGGTCTAAGATACTTTTTTTTTTTTTTTTCAAAACCAGGGATTGAACTCAGATTCTTGCGTTTGCCAGTCAAGCACTTATCCTATTGAGCCATCTCCCCAGCCCCACTAAGATACATTTTAACAATTTAAAAAGTGTATACTCTCAGGAGGAAGGAAGCAGAATGTTCTTTGCTCTCCGGGAGCAAACATTTTAGTAGGAGGAAAAGAAACAAGAGGTCTGCATATAATGAATAGTTGTAAGCTTCAAAGTATGAGCGACCTGAGGGCCTGGGCTTTGTCTTGTTTACTCTTGCCTGTGCCCTAGAACAGCTGGCACACTGGCTGGGACACCAGCAGATGGCTTCCTAGCATTAAGTGCTGGGAAGACTCTGAATGGGGCATTTGCTGAAGAGCCTCTGGGGGCATGCAGTAGGGTGTGTGGCTGTTTTAGGCAGGGAACACTGGTATGATCAGGAGGTGTCTGGGGTTGGGAGGAAGAGGGAAGGCAAATGTGAAAGAACATGGGGTGGAGAGAGAGGGCGGGGGGCAAGGAAAGCAGGTGCGGTTGATCCTGGGTCTCATAGTCAAGCCACCTAGTTCTCATGGAGTGGGGCTTCCCAGACCATGGTGAGCAGTGTGGGTTTCACAGGGGAGGTCACTGTGGAGGTTGGGGGGGGGCGAGGTTGCAAGCTGGGGATGCGAGAACCAAGAGCTTTGGTTCTCTCCCTTTGTAGAGAGAGATGTCTCTGTCTCTCTGTGGTTCTCTATTTGGGAAACCCACAAAGGAATATAATAGTAATAATGACAATAATAATATAAATTATGCAGTTTTCTCTATGCTTTTTTTAAAATATTTTTTGTATTTTTAGGGAAGGGTCTACAGGGTGCTCAGGGTCTCACTACTAGATTGGACTCATAGTGATCTGCCTGTTTACAGCCTCCCAAGTGCTGGGATTACAGGTGCGCACCACCACAGCCAGGCTCGATTGCTGTCTCAGTGTGCCCCAAGGGAGGGCCAGCACAGCAGGCCCGTGGATGAAACCCTGGACCCTCTGCCTGTTTGTAGGCGCTTTAATTCGCTGAGGTATTTGATTGGCCCTGGTCTATGCCTTTTAAGACAAGTAAACTGTTTTGAAACTATCTCAAAGCTACTTCTTTCTCAATAAAATTATTTAAAAAAAAAAAGACAAGTAAACTGAATCACAAAAATCAGTGCCCACAGAGCACCTAGTCTGTATCAAGTTCTGTTCTGACTGCATTATAAGCAGATAATTGAAGTCTGTGAAGATGAGTCCCATTATACAGATGGGAAAACTGAGAACCAGAGAGGACAGTTATGTTTCCCACAATCCCACAGGAAGCTGGTGAAAAACCTGGAATCTTTTTTGATAAGAGGCCAGAACTGGGGCCAAGTTTACTTAATCCAAGAGGTCAAAAACATCCCCCTCAGCTATCGTCTATCTTCCTGAGGTCTTGAGGCCGAGGGACTCTGGCTCATTATTTCACCTCAGCATTGTCAGGAATTGTAGGTGGAGCGAGGCTGTCAGGATTGGCTCTGGCCTTGGGGGTGGGTGCTCAGTTGAGGTTTCACATCTTTTGGAGGTTGGAAGGAAAGAGGATCCTTAAGCCAGCGTGTGTGTCTTCGTGTGTGTGCGCGCGTGCTTGCTTGCTTGCTTGTTATTCTAGTTATGCTCCTGGGCTCTGTGGGAATCGAACTCGCGACCTTGTGCTTCCCAGGTAGGCGCTTGTGCTGTGGAACTATATCTCGGCCCAATAGTTGAGTCTTGATCAGAGCATACACAGGTTTGGGGAAGCTGTGTAACATTAGGGGGTGGTTTGTTTCTTTGTTTTGTTTTCTTTTTTTTTGCGAAACCAAGGATTGAATTCAGGTCCTTGAGCTTGCCAGGGAAGCGATTATTCCACTGAGCCATCTCCCTGGCCCCTTCGGGGGTGTTTTTGAGTTTCTCTTTGTCTCATCTACAAAATGGAGATAATCACAGTTGTGAGAATTCAAGATGATGCGCGTTGGAGGACAAGTATAAAGCCCAGCCTTCCGTGGAGCTCTTTTAAGGCCAGCCTGCTGGAGTTGGTGTCATTTGATAGTGTGTGCTGTGTGACATTTCATCAGTTTTATGATATTCATTGGGTGATGTTTGCCATTCCAAGCCCTTGGAGGAACCACCTGGGCACGTTAGGAATCCTCTTGAGACGGTGGTGGGGAGCACGCGGAGGGTGCGGAGACGATGTCGACCATGGGGACACACGGGGAGATGGCTCAGTAGAATAAGCGCTTCCCGGGCAAGTGCAAGGGCCTGAGTTCAAATCCCCGGTTTTTTTCAGAAAAAAGGAAAAGAAATCCTCTGTGTCAAGGACAAGTTACAAGATTGTCCCTCCATATTTTCTCTTTGACCCTGGCTCGAATTTGGGGTTCCTTTACGACATCCCCAATCCATCACTAGAGTTAACGACCTTCGCTCCTGCTAAGGTGCCTAAATCACACCCACAGCCCTACGGCCACGCCCCTCCCACCCCCAATCACAAGCGTCATGACTTTAAGCCCCGCCTCCTCGTCAATTTCGGGTCTCTGACGGTCTTAACCTGAAATTCACAGCCCAGGCTCCTCCTTGCGCTAGGCTGGCTTACTCTACCTCCCGCCAATGTCTAGTTCCTCGACCTCCCTCCCTTTCAATTCTCTAGGTCTTGAGTAGGTACTAGACTGGGGAGGGCTGTCGGTCCAGGAGACGTAATTTGCAAGCGGGGAGGAGTGGCGGGTGTACATCCTGTCCCGGAGCTCCAGAGGGGGGCGGTGGGCCTTTCAAAACCATCTCCAGGCATCGACCTTCTTCTGGTGGGGTGGGAAGCCTCTAGAGCAAAGTGAGAAATCGCCATCGCTAAAGGCCACTTGTCCGCCACTTTCTCATTCAGAGTTCTACAGAGCCCCTGGGATCTGCAGCAGGAGAGGAAAGGGTGAAGTTTCCATCCTCTCCCCCAACTGCGGACTGAAGCCAGGGCCTCCCCAGACCTTTTCACTTTGAGACTAGATGTCTCTTAAGTTGCTCGGTTGTCCAGACTGGGCACAAAGTTGGAATCTTGCCCCACCCCCCCCAGAATCCTGGGGTTACAGGTGTACACAACTATGTCTGGCTTTTTTTTTTCCCCCTTTTATTTATTCATTTATTTATTTTAAATTTTTTCCCTTTTAAAAAGAAGTAGGTTGTTGGAATTTGACTGCCCTCCTCTTTTGTTTAGGATACAGAACATTGAAAAATTTAAAGAGGTAAAGAAAAAAAATGAAACTGTATCTATTGAAATAAGACACTGCACTACAAACTAGGTGTGAGGGTATATGACTAGACAGACAACAGTTATGGGGAAGCTGAGGTGGGAGAATAGCAAGTTTGAGGCCGGTCTGGACAATTTAAAGAGATTCTGTCTCAAAAAGTAAAAAAAACGGGGCCGGAGAGATGGCTCAGTGGAATAAGCGCTTCCCTGGCAAGCGCAAGGGCATGAGTTCAATTCCCTTTTTTGAAGGAAAAAAAAAAAAAAAAAAGTAATAAAACAACTAGGGATGTAACGTCCTGGGTTCAAGTCCCAGGGAAAACAAAGACACCAGTGAAGAACCACATCCAGGTATTGCCACTGCTAAGAAGGGCCAAGGAGGCCCACCAAATAAGCACAAGGGGAGGGGCTCTGGCTGCTCTTCAAGTACCCCTCGCTGTGTTTCTCCGGCTTTCTGGTCCTCTTCCTCTTCCCTCCATCCGTCTGGGCATCCATCCATCCACTCCTTGGTAGATCTGTCCTTCTCCCCGGGGCCTCTGCCCTCCCTCTCCCTATGAATTTTGCTCACTCTCCTTAGTCGTTGGTTTTATTCTTCTGGCTGGGAATGAGAACAAGGGTGTTGTGCACCCTAGGAAATGACCCACCACAGAGCAGCATCCTCAGCCCTCCCCCTAATCTTGAACCCATTCTTTCAAGATCTCTATCTTTCCCTCTTTCTGGGTCTGTCCTCTCTCTCTCTCTCTCTCTCTCTCTCTCTCTCTCTCTCTCTCTCTCTCTCTCTGTGTCACACCTGCCCTAGTCTTTGTCACCTTTGCATCTCTGTCCTTTTCTGTCTTGAGGTTTCTGTTCCCTCCCCTCTGAGCCTGACATTTTCTCTAAATTCCACCGGAATCCTGCCTGGTCTTTATCTGAGTTCCTCTGCTTTCTGTGTCTCTCTGCCATCTCAGAGGGGGCATTAGCCTTGGGCACTTTTCAGTTCCCTCCCCTCTCCCTAGGGCCAGACACTGCCAGCCCTGTATCTGTCCATTGGTGGCAGGACTGTTACTCCATGTTCTCATCCCAGAGCCACTTTCTTTTCTATTTCAGAGCCACTTTCTACACTTCTGGGAAAGGCCAAGGATTAGAGTTTGCAAACAGAAGATCAGCAGAGGTGACAGTGTGTCACTGTGGGGCTGAAAGAAAAAAGGGAAGAAGGAACGCCACCTCGGTCTTCCCTTCCATGGGAAGTGTATTGCTGATGGTACAGAATTGCCGAACCATGGACATCCCCTGCTGAGACTCATGGTGCCCGGATGTGTCTGCAAAAAGGAAATTCCTGGGGCCAGGGGGATGGTTTAGTGGAATAAGCACTTCCCTGGCAAGCACAAGGGCCTGAGTTCAATCCCTGGTTCCACAAAAAAAAAAAAAGGAACTTCCTGTGGCCACCGGGATGGCTCATGTCTTCTAGCAGCTAATGTTACCTGTGCCACACCTAGGTATATTCCCACTGAGGAGGATAATAACCCCCCGCAAAATGCTGAGCCTACCACCTATGTACATGTCCAGTCTACACCAGTCTTAACTAAACCACACTCTTGACCAGACATGGTGGTACATGGGTCTAATCCTGGCGCTCAGGAGGATCACTGTAAGTTCCAGGCCAGCCTGGGCTACCTGGCAAGACCTTGTCTCAAAAAGAAAAAAGAAAAGAAAAGAAAAGAAAAGAAACCATAGCTTTAATGAAGCTCACTGTATCAACAATGGGGTCAACACTTAAAGGTCACCCACCAATTTCTCTTTGGGTGAACCTGTCTCTTTCCTCAGCTATAACCCTAACCCCATTGTACCATAAACTTCCCTTTGTCCTTAAATCAACACTGTTCCCAGCACTACACCTGTGGAATGTTTTAGGCCTAATTCCTGTTGCTGGAATTGTTTGGAGACAGGGTCTCACTATGTAGTTCAAACTAACCTTGTACTCACTAGGTAGCCCAGGTTGGCCTCCATCTCATGGAAGTCCTCCTGCTTCAGCCTCCCGAGTGCTGGGATTGCAGGCATGTACCATCATGCCTGACTGTTCTTGGCATAATTTTCTCTCTCATGACTTTAGCCCGGATGCTGCCTACGCTTAACTGTAAATCTGAAGATCATAACCCAGTTACACCTCAAGCTAATCCTCAACTTTGGCTCTGACCACAGATTCATCCTGACTTGATACCCCTGACACCGGCCATAAACTTAGCCTTCATTTTGATACTTGATATAATCAGGACCATAACTGTATACCTAATCTTCATTTATCTTGATCTCATATATAACTGTGTTTTGAGACAGGGCCTTACTTTGTAGTTCAGGTTGGCCTTGAACTAAGTATGCAGCCCAATTTGGTCTGAACTCAAGGCTGTTTTCTGCTTCAGCCTCCTGAGTGCTGGGATTATAGGTATGCACCACCACATCCAGCCGCGTAGTTAAGTGTTAACCTTGGCCGTAACCCAGACATCAAGGTTCACTGTTGTTTTTGCCTGAATGTTAATCCAGTTTTTAGACTTGTGCCAAACTCCAACAATACTAACAGTTACCATCCTTAATTTTAGCCTTGGTTTGATTCTTTTTTTCTTTAAATGTATTTAGTACAAGGGTCTACAGAGTCTCACTACACAGATCGGACTCATAGTGACGGTCCTGTTTTCAGCTTCCCAAGTGCTTGGATAGCGCCAGGGAGATAGCTCCGTAGAATAAGCGCTTGTCTGGCAAGCACAAGGTTCTGAGTTCAATCCCCAGTATGGGGGTGGGGGGAGGGAAGAAACCACAAGTGCTGGGATTACAGGCACAGCCACCAGTGGGGTCTCTCAGTGCTCCTCTGGGGCAGGACTGGCAAGGCATGCTGGGATCAAAACCCAGCCACTATTCTCTGCCTAAGCAGGCGCTTTAATCCATCTGGTTTGATTCTTTTTTTTTTTTTTTTGCGGAACCAGAGATTGAACTCAGGCCCTTGCGCTTGCCAGGGAAGCGCTTATTCTACTGAGCTATCTCCCCGGCCCCTGGTTTTGATTCTTAATCTCTAAATCCAGTGCTAAGAACACCAGTGGACTTGAGTCAGGCTACTTCCTTTTTTCTCACTCCCCCACCCAGGCTGCCAGTGCTACCCTCGAACACCACCAGAAGGGGACCTTTCCTCTATTCTTCCACAGCCTTATGCCTGGTCTACCTGGGAAAGTGTAGCCACCCTCTTCCTGGATGCACTGTTGATTCCACTGTCCTTGTCCCTGTCCCACGAAATGCCCAAAGGGATTCTATTTAAATCTGAGTCAGCTCATATCCTTCAGCTCAGAACTCTCCCACAGCTTGGGTTTCAGAGTAAAATTCAAAGTCTGAGATCGCCTCTCCCCTTTTGCTCTTCTCTAATTTCACTTGTTCCTCTCTCCCCTGTGCACTCTGCCGCAGCTGCTCTGCCCACCTCCCTGTTCCAGGCACACCCACCCCAGGACCTTTGCACTTGCTGTTCCCAGGATTGGAATGCTCTTTCCCAGGATATCCACAGCCTCCTCCCACCTCTCTTTGGAACCGTTACAAACAGATCCCATTTTCAGGGAAGTCTTTTCTGTTGGCCTGCTTAGAAATTTCAGTGTTTTATCCTGGCTCTCTATTTCGCTCCTATGCTTCATTTTCTTTATAATGTACTTATGTACCACGTAATTGACTTAATTTACTTTGTTGCTTGGTATTTTCCCCCAAAAGAATGTAAGCTTCTCAGGGTAGGGAAATCAATCCTCTCTCTCTCTCTCTCTCTCTCTCCCCCCACTCCCTCCCTCCCTCCTTCTCTCTCAATAAATGTTTTTTTGAATGCGCCTGTCTCCTGAGAATGACACAATTCCATTTTCCTATAATTTCAAAATTATTGGGTAAAGAACAGTGAAAAGGCCAGGTATGGTGGTCATGCTTGCAATCCCAGCACTTGGGAAACTGAGGCAGGAAGATTGCTGCAAGTTCAAGCCCAGTGTGGGCTACATAGTGAGTTCAAGGCCAGCCTGGACTACATAGGGAGACCCTGTCTCAGATACAAAGCAAAGCGAAGCAAACCCAAACCAACAAAACACACAGTGAAAGAGGTCTAGTTTCCAGGCTGAACAGTCACTTCTGGTTCCACGCTGGCTCTATTCTGTCCCAAACCTAAATGACAACACACTCTGTGGCCACTTCTGGTGTGTGGCACTCACCAAACTCAGTATTCCTGTTGCCTACCCAGTGCTAGATACCCCCAGCAGTGTGGAGAGCACCTGGGAAGCCAAGGCAGTGTCCCCTTCCCAGCTTCTCCTCAGAACCAGGGGAGCCATCTCTTCCTTGTCCCCCTCTTCTCCTTTATGGCCTTGCGCCTTGGTTCAGTGAAGAATGGGAGAAGTCCCTTCAACAGTGCAGCCGGGCTTGGGGATGGGATGGGGGCGATTCTTAAGGGTTGGTGCTGGTCATATAGCTGGTAACCAAGAAAGGGAACAGAGAAGCCCATAGAAATGGAAGAACTGAAATAAAACCAAGGGGGAAAAGAGAGCGACTCACTGAGAAACTAAAAGTGAGAAACAGCTAAACCTAGAAACACACACACGGGGCATGTGCAAAAGTGGGCCCCCCTCATCTACTCTACTGTAGTGCACCCTCCCAAACTGGCAGAGGCTGGAAGCCTAAAACTACATTTCCCAGAATACCGTGGGGGACCAGTTGATGCAGCATGGTTCCACTTTGCAGAAAGCTTGAATTTCTTTTTCTTTCTTTCTTCTTTTCTTCTTTCCAAGCTTGAATTTTTTCTTTCTTTCTTTCTTTTTCTTTTTCTTTTTTTTTTTTGCGGAACTGGGGATTGAACTCAGGCCCTTGCCCTTGAGAGGCAAATGCTTATTCTACTGCGCCATCTCCCTGGTCCCTAGAAGTTTGAATTTCTAACTAGGTTGAGTGGGTATAGAAAGCCACGTCAGGCCACGGCCATACCTGTGCACACCCTGGTGAGGCAGGCTGGTGGAAGTCTGTGGTCGCTTCCTGGTCACCTTGGGCCAGGTTAGGTCTTCTGTGCCGGCCTCACTGGGCCCTGGATTCAGGATTGCCCTGGGGGCTTGGGCTTGAACCTTGTTTCTTTTGAGAAGGTCTGTGTCCCTCAGTAAGTCCCTTTATGTTTGAATTGTCCCTGATGATGTTGTTCACTGCCACTGAGTCACAGTGGATACACAGACAGGGACAGAGAAATGCAGACACAGGGAGAGGCAGACAGTGATTGAATGAGGCTCACAGAGACCCCATTTCCAAAAGGAAGGGAGAGAGCCTGGCAGAGATACCTCATGGGCTTGAGATGCAGAGAAAAAAGTGATGAAGGAGGAAGACCTGGTAACGGAAGGCAAACAGGCAGAGAGGGTGAGATGCAGAGGCAAGCAGAGGAGGCCTGGAAGCAGTGATGCAGAGGGGTCCCCGGGACCCGGACCAGGACCAGATGCTGGAGCAGGGCAGTCGGTGGGGAGAACGCTTGTGAGAGAGACTGATCTTCTCTAGAGGGCAGGAGAGTGGAGGGAGCTGAAGAGATCCCTGGCTCGCTGAGTCCCCAAGGTCCGCCACAGATGGAGCATCCAGCTGGCAAAATGCATCCTCCTCCATGTCTGGCTTTGCCAGAAGCTTCGTCCCTGATTGACCGAGGACTGTGGCTTGGCTCTGTTTCCCTTTCTCCTATCCTATTGTCCCTCAGGCTTCCCCCAAGGACTGTGCCCCTTAGGCATATGGGGAGAAGTGCGAACAAAGACTCAACCGCTTGTGATGTGGGATGCAGATTCAGGGGGAGCAGAAACTCAGGAAGGAAGAGTGGAGGGAGCACAGAGGGACTGAAAAAGGGGAGACCAAGGGAAATAGAGCCACAGCCTTAGGGACTGGGACAGGGGACTGAGGAGCAGGAAGGTTGGGGCAGGGAGAGCAGGGAGTCCAAGGCAGAGTTTGAGGCAGTGAGCAAGTATGCCCAGGTTAGAATTCCACATGGTGGGCCTGATGCCAGTCCTGCTGACAAGTTCTCCTGGAGCCTCTGTGTGTGGTGTGTGGTGTGTGTGTGTGTGTGTGTGTGTGTGTGTGTGTGTGTTTTACCCAGTACTGGAGATTGAACCCAGGGCCTTCACACTGAGCTACATCGGCAGCTTCTTTTTATTCTTTTATTTTGAGATGAGGTCCTGCTAAGTAGCTAAATTGTTCAGGCTGGGCTTGAACTTGTGCTCCCCCTGCCTTGGCCTCCCACAATGCTGGGGTTACAGGTGTGCACCATCGGATCTGATTCTCCTGGCTCGGTTTTTGTTCCTTACATTTGTCTTCCTCTGCAGAAGATTGCCAGATAAAATACAGGAAATCCATTTACATATGACTTTTAGATTAACAACAACCACCGATATTTTAGTTAAGTATGGTCCCAATATTGCATATATTATTTAAAATTCTTTGTTTCCATTTCCGGTTGGAGCTTGTCTCTCCCTCTCCACCTCCTGCACTCTCCCCACCTGTCCTAAAAAACTGGCTCCAGTGTGCACTGTGTGGAGCCACTTGAGACCCTGACCTTCACCTAAGCCCCTCCCAGCCCCTGCTCCCCTCTCAGTCCTGTTTCTAGGATGTTCTCTCCTCCAGGCAACCCTTCCCTTTCTTCTCTTTTCCCAGAAGCCTCCCCACCATCCCTGTAACTGCTTTCCCCCCACATCCACCCAGGGCAGGTCTGGAGGTTTCAAGGGAGCACAGGATAGATCCTCCATTACTCACCTTTTTCCTCACCTCATCTCCTCTCCTTTCCTCCTCGGCCAAAGAGATCATGTTGCCCAAAGTCACACAGCAGAACAGGAACTCAGAAACTGACCCTATTCTCCTGCCACATCCCTTCCAATTTACTATTGCCTGATGGAAAATGACTCTTCCTGAAATGGCCCAACTTGGTGATGTTTCTAACACCAGGCAACACACATGAGAGTCACAGGCCGGGACCAGATGGCCTGTAGCTCATGAGTCGGTAGACTTTTGAGGCTCTACAGTATACTGAGGACTGCAACTCCATTTATCACTTGCGAGGGGCAACAGCATATCCCTAGGCCTAGAACATCATAACTGTTCAATAAACATGTGTTGGATGAATGAAAGAATAAACACTCCTCTGGGCTGGGGAGATAGCTCAGTGGTCTAAGTGCCTGCCTGGCAAGAGTCCGGGTTCAATGCCCGGTACCGCATACCGTGCAGGCCCGGAACCCTGGACACACGTCTCTAATCCCAGCACTGGGGAGGCTAAGACAGGAGGATCACTAAGAGTCTGAGCTATGCAGCAAGACCCTGTACCAAATAAATAAATGAATGAATGAATGAATGAATGAATGAATGAATAAATAAATAAACACTCCTCAGTTACTTATTTCCATGGTCATCCTTCCCAGGGCTTTTTTTTTTTTTTCTTTTCTTTACATGGACTCTTGAGTTTTGGTCTTCTTTTCCTCTCATTCCCCCCTCATCCCCTTGGTTTCTGTCCTCTACAGTCGTGTTACTATTTTTCAGCTGGAGAGGGGCTCTGGCAAGCACTATGGGCTGAACATTTCCTTTGTCAGGTGCTCACTAGTCAATTCACAAGCAAAATCCTTCTGGAATATTAAGTACAGCTCTGTAGGGTGTTTCCCAGGGGTGGAGGTCGAGTCCCAGGCAGAGGATACAGATTATGCCAGAATCTGTATCAGGCCCCATGCCCCACCCTGCACAGCCCTTTGTTCTCTCCATCCCAAACTCTACCCTTCCTCTTGCATGGCTTTCTTACCTGCGAGCCACATGGCTGATGCCTCTAAAGTTGAAGGATGTTAGCACTAAGCCTTTACCCTGGGGCTGCCCACCCATCCATGCAGGGGCCTTGTATGTGCCACAGATGAGCAGGGCAGGTCGGGAGCGACTGAGCCTCCCTGTCCTGAGGTAACCAGTGGCTGCTCCATGTCCACTGTAGCCCGCTCACAGTCGCAACCAAAGACACCACATCAGAATTGTCTAGAGAATCTCAAAGCCCACATTCCCAGAGATCCCCCAGTGTTCAAATGCTGGTGACAGACTTACACAAGACACTGTTCAGATTCTGTGTTTGCCAGACCTGCCTGCTGACTATGGTTTGTAATCCCTGATCTTCATCTTAGGTCCATGTGCCATGTGCCAGGTTCCATGTGTCTAAGGAGGAAATTGCAGGCTTCTTCCAGTAGAATGTCTGCTTCCTGAAGGCAGCTATCTGGATCTGCTTTGGCTATGGGTTTATCTCTGGAGCCTAGAACAGTGCCTTACGTATAGTAGAGGCTCAGTATTTTTTTAAGTGAATGATGTATTGAATCCAAGCATAAAACATGTGATGTAAAAATAACTTTAAGGGCCTGGGGATTCGACTCCGCGGTAGAATGCTTGCCTAGCAAGCTGGAAGCCCTGGGTTTGGTCCTCGGCGCCAATAAATAAATAAATAAATAAATAAATAAATAATCTCTCCTGAAAACAATTCAACCAAAATATAACATTAAAAAAGATCCCCATTTTTGCAGATGGGGAAATGAAGGCTCAGAGCAGCGTGAGTTGTAAACCTGGATCTCACCTGTACCTCGGGCCACCTCAGTGCTACTTGGGGCCCTATGTGTGTAGCTCTGTGGGTGCGTATGTGCCTCCGGGCGGGTGCCACCTGGGGCTGCGGCTGTGGGTGTATGGGTGGTGGTGGTGCCTTTGGACACGGAAGCCTTGAATATGTTTCCCTCAGCCGCTTTTGCTCAGGGTGCTCACTGAGTCCAGAGAGAACAACCCAACCCACCCCTGCACCCCCTCCTCCAGTTAGGGACCATCCTCAGAGGTTTTCCCCCCACCCTCCTCCCCTAAGTGCCCAGAGCCCTGGGGGAGAAGGGGAAAGAACTGAGGAAGAAGGTGGAGGTGCAGGGAGGAGGGAGAGGGAGGGGGATGGGTTAAGAAGGAGTGTGTGATGTCAAGCAAAAAAGACAACATTAGACACAGATGCTGAGATGGCGTTTATCGCGGCAAAAAAAGGTGAAGTCGCCGAGGGAGAAGGGGGGAGGGGTGTGGTGGGGACGGGGGCCATGGAAGCTAATACATGGTGCACTAGGTCACACAACGGACACTGGGGGTGGGTGGGTGGGGTGGGCATGGCCCAGGCATGGCAATGGGGGGAGGAGAGGAGAGGGCGGTGGGCCCCAGCCAGGAGCTTCTGGAGGTGGCAGGAAGAAGTGGGTGCGGCGCTGGTCGCAGAGGATGGAAGGAATCAGTTAAAGGGGTTCAATGGAGGCACTGGAGGCATGGCCACATTCCAGGACAAGGAATGCTGGACAGGACAGCGGGCAGGAGCCAGGCTGGTGGGGGCGAGCCCAGCCTGGGTCTTGGGCCCTTAATCTAAAACTGAGGAGAATCAAGGGACCTTAGAGGTCCTCCGGTCCCCCCATTTTCCAAGAGAAAGACAAGCCTGGGGAGAGGCGAGCTTCAGATTCTAAAGATTTAGTAATCATTTCTCCAAACACAACCCCCACCCCCAATTCTTCTCCTACCCTGTCTCCATCAGAGGAAGGGGGAAGACTTAAATCTTCTGACTCCATTATCTCCTGGAGGGAGACTCCACAGGAAGCCTGGAGGATGAGCCTACTTCCCAAATGGGGCAACTGAGCCATCTTGTCAGTCTGCACCCTTCCACTTCGGCCAGACGATCTACATACCCAGCCCATCAGGAATAATACTGTACTGTAGCCTTTAACTCCTTAGCTCTGGGGCAGGTGACGGGACACACTTTGGGGTTCTTCCAACTAGAACCAGATGCGGGCCATGCCTCCAGTGGCCTGAGATGCCAACACAAAGAAAAAAAAAAAATGACTCCCCACGTCCCCTGGCTCAAACCCAGTACAAAAGGGACTATTTACAATGAAGGCGTGGGGAGTGGGAGGGGTACAGGGAAGAATGTGGGGCCCGAGTGAGCGCTCCGCAGGAGGGAGGCCACGCCCCCTGGACCCGCCTTTTAAAGGGACAAAGCCAAACAGCGAAGCTATCTCTAGAGGCTCTGGTTCCCCAGGGCGGGGCAGACCCTAGGGGGGAGGGATAGAGGTGGGGCATGGGATGGGTTGCAGGTGGGGAGGCATTGGCGGTGGGAGGAGATGGAGGAAAGGTAGCCACTGCCCCTAGCCTCCCCCCTCCCCCCCTTGCCGGACACACAGTTTTCCGTGGGATGAACACAGAAAGGGTTAATCAAAAAGAGTTCGATGAGCGAGTCTGACGGTCGAGTGGGGCGGGCTGGAGCAATGAGGCCGAAGGTTCCAGTGGCCGGTGGTGATGGAGTCACTTAGAAGATGAGAGGTTGGTGGTTTTGGGGTGTGGAGTAGGGTGGGGAAAGGGGGTGGGGAGGGGGGGTTAGGCGGTCTCCTCTGTATGTTTCTGGGAGGCCAGAGTGTCCTAGACCGGCTGAGAAAGGGTTAAAAACCAGCAGCCTTCACCACCACCGTCCCCGACCGAGACCTTCCCCAACTCCTTGCCTGCAACCCAGCAGTCCGCAGCGCGACTGGCGAGGATGCTGGGACCACCGGCCCTACACACAGCTGCGGCGCGGTGGACAGAAGCCACGTTCCGAGGCCTTCACACCGCTGCGTGGAGCAGAGAGGGACCGCGAGCGGGACTAGACGTCGGGATTCCACGAGAACATAAACCTGGGTCCTCGTCCCGTCTAGCCCCAACTTGGGCATCGCGATCCCATTCTGCTCGTCATGACATCCAGCCGGCCTGGGGTCCGGACGACGCCGGGCAGGCGCAGCCTTCCCCCCGCCCCCAGCCAAGGCCTTGCGTGGGCTGTCGCAACAGGTGCACTCCCAATCAGCAGCTTGGACGCCAAAGTTGCCATTCGCATTGCCACTCTCGTTAATACTTTTGCTAACGCTTAGTCTATCACAACGTCTAATCCTGGTCTTGAAACAGCAAAGTGGGGGACCTCCTCCCGGCTTAGGGACAGTTGGTGACCAACCGGAAGCAAAGGGAGGAGGAGGGTTAGGGAGGGAGGAGCAGGCAGGAGAAACAGATCGAGGGGGTGCTGAAGGATTTGGTGGTCAGGAAGGGAGAGGTACCACCAGAGGAAGTGGCACTGTAGTGTTCTAAATATCACCCCCCAGCCGTCTACCTATGATTCCCACTTGCAAGTCCAGGGCAGGCATCAGGGCAGGTAAAAGGGGCAAGAGCTTGCCTTCTGATCCTGCCTGACTAATTATTGCAGTGAAGCCTCCTTGCCCATGTAGAGGTGGCTGGAACAGGGCAGAAGATGGCTGGGCAGGTTGGCTCAGAGTCCCCTGAAAGGGGAGACGGAGGAGGTGAATTTGGCACATCGAACCCCTTGTTCTCGTAAGTGCTTTGAGGCCCTTCTTGCACATTCCATTGGTACTGCCCTTTGGGGCAGCAGAAGAGGGGCTGGGTTTGTTTTCCCCTCCCTGATTTCTACTGCTTTGCCCAGAAATCAGCAACAGGGGGTTCTCCCCGGCTGGTGGAGTTAGAAAGGGGATCAAACAAGGTAGGGGTTAGTTGAAAAGGAGGTCTTTTTTTTTTTTTTTCTTCCCTTTTTTCTTATAAATATTCTAAGAAAAATTCCGGGCAAGAGGAATGAGGAAGGGGGACCCAGTTTAGCTCAGTGTCCGAAGACTTTTTCAATGCCTCTCAGGGGCCTCCTCAAAGGATGGTCCCGCTTCCTCCACTCAGACAAGGTCCTCTCCCCCCAGAGCGGCTCAGTTCCAAGGAAGTTTGGCACTTTTTAAAATGGGGGAATAGGGGAGAGAGTTGAGTTGAGGAGGAAGACAGACACAGACAAAGATAAGAGACGGGACTGAGGACACGGAGCCACAGACAGAGAGAGGGACATGCGGGGGGGGGGCGGGGAGGAACTGGAAGCTGGAGGGCAACGAGAAGGAAGGAGACAATTCAGAGAGAATTCAATGCAGCAAACACTTATAAAGCACCTACTGGGTGCTGAGGAGCTGGGTGCATGGAGGCTGCTAAGAGTCTCTGAGATGTGATTGGCTAATAGGGGAGAGAGGGGAAAACAAAGAAGTGATGAGTTTTTCACTAGTCCCCATCCTGGCCCCACATGTGTGTCCCTTCTGGACAAGCTGCAGCACAAAAGATTGAGGTCAGATTGCAGAAGGGATTTTCAAGGAAGGGGAGGATGATGAGTTTCCCAGGGTGAAACGGGAAAAGGTACGTGGCTCCCCACTCACCAACATGGCGAGTGAACTAGCTCACTGAGCTAGCAAAGGACCTTTCAGATAGCCCTGGCTACTGAGGTGGGGTCCCCAAGAAATAAGACTAGGAAGGGGTTTGTTTGTTACACAGACAGGCACCCAAGGGAATGCTTTTCAGGAGGCCCAGCCTCCAGAGCCATGTCTGTGTGACAGAAGTAATGGACCCAGCTGATTGGGACCCAGACTTCCAGCTAATGCATTTGTAGAAAGCTGCTGCCAAGCAAGAGGATGCAAATGATATGCAAATGAGCTCATCTGCTCCCACCTCCCCAATCCCAGACCTTATTTCACCTCTCCCTGGTTTCTTCCCCTCCTCTTGGGGACCTGGGGGATTGTAGGGAGATGCTTGAGATAGACACTGTCATCTCCACCTTTAGATGGAGATACAGTGAAATACTAAAAGGTCTTTTGGGAGGTGGAGGGAGCGGTGGCCTACTAAGCCACCCTCAGCTCCAACTCCAGCACCCCCTACACCATAGAAGATATGTACAAAGTTATATCAAGAATTGTTTTGGCACTCAGATCTCCATCTGGGCTCAGTGTGGAGATTAGGGGTGGAGGCATCAGTGATAGGAGGTGGGACATGGGGGTGCAGGAAATGGGGCCTGCCCCTCACCCTGGAGATGGCAAAGGCATGGAAAGTCACCCCAGTGCCCAAGCTATAGCCTCCCATTCGATGGAAGGGCCAGGGTAGGAAATTCAGTGCAAGGTACCTTGAAGGCTATTGCTTTCTAAGGATTTTCACATTTTGATTTGAGGGGTGGCTCTCTAGCAAGGGGTAGGGGCCTCCCAGGCTTTAGGGTGGGAATTGTCTCTTGTGACTTTTCTTCCCTCCTTGTTTAGGGGGAGACCAGGAGGAGCCTAGATTTCTCCCAAAGCCATGGAGAAGAGAAGGGTCTGGAAGACCTAGGAGGGGGGCCAATGGGGGAGGGGGTGAGTATGGGGTACCCCTCCCTCAGAGATGCTGATGATGGAACTAGGGCACTGAGGGCCTGCTTTGGGTTGGCAAAAGTGGGTGTGGTCTCCAAGAGAGTGGGGGCAGGAGGAAGTGAGTCTCAGCTATCCTAGTCTATAGGGTTGTCAGGCCCTCACCTCGATGTTCACTAACAGGTCTTTACAGCTGAGCACACAGTGCACTCCCCAAATGGTTCTCAGGGCTGTCTGGCTTGTCAGACTCCATCTGAACATTCTAGTTCCTCAGAGCCCAAGGTAAGCACACCACAACACTGTGATCCATCATCAGACACCATCCAAGTATGCCAGCCTGCTGGAAGCCACCAAGCTGATCTACTCCATCGGACCAAACACGCCACCCTTGTTCAATAAATTCAACACCAGGCCACGTTGGCCTGACAAGCCACCAAGCATCTGGCTCACCAGTCAATGAAACAAAGCCACATGACACAGGCATGCACACAGAAGGCAGGGGCAGGAAGGGGGTTCTTTAACAATAGTTTTCTCTGCTCTTTCTCGAAAGCCTCTTGCCAGGGCACAGTTGCAGTCTTGATGTGTTTGGACGGAGATGACCCTGACAATATTGTTTTTTTCCTCTGGTTAGAATTCTCCAGATTGGATTCAAGCCCCACCCTTTATTCTCTTCCTAGGAAGACCCCCCCAGGTCAATACCAAAGAAGGGTGTGGGTGGTCAGTCAAGGACTGGCCATCATCCAGTACAGGAAGTGCATGCTTCATTCCAATGACATCACAGGAAGTGACTTCAAGACAACACAGGAAGTACAAAACCCCCAGATATCACTTAAGTGACCTTCAAGAAAGCGTTCACTAAGACCTCATAGGAAGTCCTTGTCTCATCATTACAAGGAGTGACCTCTGGGAAATTGGTTCCTGTGACATTATAAGGAGCACCTAGTAGCACCCCCAAAACTACTTGATTCAATGATATCACAATGGGACCCTCACATCCACTACTCTAGGAAAAGCCACAGATGCCACAGCAAGCCACTCCAGCCTCTCACAAGACTGGCCCAATCCCAGAGCTGGCTTCATTCCCAACAGTGCCATCCCTGCCCCCATCCAACCTGACAGTAAAAGAGTGAAAATTCCACCCAGACGGGGGGGGGGGGGGGGGACGGGACGGGGGACTCCCCGTGGAGGAAGGGTAGCTGAGAAAATCTCGGAACTGGGGGGGTCTCTGCTCCAGATGCCCCATTTCAGCTCAAGACTCCTCAGCTACCTCTACTCCCATCGCTTTCCTGGGATCTGGAACTGAAAGCAGAGAGTGGGGTGTTGCACTTTAGGGAGGCCCCTCATTCCAGGTGACCCTGAGGTTCCCTCCCCTCCTCCCATTTAGAAACAAAAACTTCATAAAGGGGAAAAAAATGTCCTTACCAAAGGAGAAAAAGAGGGGAAAAGAGGAGGGAAAGAAAGAGAAAATAACGCTTTGTTTTCTATTAAAATCAACAAAATGCAATATATACAGATATCACACAGACCTGGGCCCTGGGAGAGGAGGAGCAGGCCCAGTCAAGCACAGGGAGGGAGGAAGGGAGGAAGGGTCAGCTCAGGGCCAGGGAGGGGCTTCTGAGCCCCTTCCCCAACCGCCACTCAATCCTGCCTATGACTACCAGAAGGGGAGGGTGCAGTCAGGCCTACCCCAGCCCCATCCCAAGACAGCAGGTCCACACCAAGCTGAGGGTCAGGAGCTGGGGAAGGAGGGAGCGGAGGAGGAGGAAGAGGGGTAGTCGGGAGCAGGAGGAAGGGAGGGCGGGCGCGCACACCACAGGCCTCATCCCACTTTCTGGGGGTTTGAGGCCCTCACCCCCTGCTCGTAGGTGACCCGCTGGCTGATGAGGTATTGAGCGGCTTGCGTGGCCGCGGGGCTGCCCGTGATGGTGACCCGCCGGTTCCGCGTGCCTGGCAGGAATTCGCCCTTCTTGGAGATCTGGATGCGGGCGCCTGTCAGCTCCTGGTACTCCACCAACGTCTTGCCCCCCTTGCCCAGGATGGCTCCCACCAGGTTCTCGGGCACCGCGATCTCCACCAGCTCCTTGGCGCTCTCGGCCGCCAGCTTCTCGGCCGTCAGGAAGCCCCCGGCCGCCCCCGCCGCCGCCGCCGCCGCCACCAGCGGGCC
>NW_004524773.1:1377245-1379835 GCF_000260255.1 Octodon degus | reverse complement strand
CGTAGGACGCCAGCAGGTTGGCGGCGGCGGCGGCGGCGGGGTTGGCGCCCGCGGCGACTGCGGCCAGGACGCCCGAGGCGGCGGCGGAGTTGAGGCCGAGGCCCAGGGAGTTGGTGTTGTAGCCGTAGCTGGCCAGCGTGTTGAGCGCCGTGCTGATGGCCAGCAGATCGGTGCCCGAGAAGGCGGGCAGCGCGGCGGGGAAGGCGCCCACGCCCGCCAGCCCCGCGGGGCCCAGCAGGCCGGAGGCGGCGGCGGCCGAGGCTGCAGCCGCGGCGGGCAGCACATCCGCGGGGCTGGCGTAGGGCGAGCCGGTGGGGTTGGAGTTGGCCACGGGCCCGGCCACGTTGGCGTAGCTGATGTTGAGGCAGCTGCTGCTCTGGGGGTCTTCCTGTACCTTCTGCACGATGGCGCTCACGGCCTTGTGCACCTGCTCGGGCTCGCCGCTGACCGTCACCACGCGCTCCTGTAGGTTGATGCCCTCGGGCTTCTGCGACAGCTGCACCCAGGCACCCGATTGTTCCATCACGGCTTTCACCGTGGCGCCTCCTTTGCCGATGATGAGGCCTGCCGTGCTGTTGGGGACGATCAGCTTGGCCTGTGGGAGGAGAAACAGGGACACTGAGCATTCCTAGCTCCCCTGGTAGGCACCAATGTGGTCCTCCCGCTTGTGGAAAATGCTGAGCTAAGAGCGGTGGCACAAGCTTGCAATTTCAGCTGAGGGGTCGGGGGAGGGCTGAGGCAGCAGGATCTCAAGTTCCAGGCCAGCCAGAGCAACACCGACAGTGCCTGCCTTCAGAACAAAAACGGCTGGGGAACCAGCTCTGGTAGAGGGCCCATGACTCCCATCTTCCTACCGCAATAAAATAAATGGCAACCCTGGGTTGCATCCTCAATATGGAAAGAAACGATATTGAAGCATTTCCCTCATGGTTGGTAAATGAATAACTGGCATTCCAGGGCCTTCAGTAGCCGTATCTGGGGGCCCCAAGTACTTCTCCTGCATCCAGCTTAAGGGCTGCTCCCATGGGGGCTCCTTCTGTAAACTGTTTTGGTGCCTGCATGTTCTGTCATTGCGAATGCTTTGTTTAGTTTTGTTTGGTACTGGGGATTGAGCCCAGGAAGTGCTAAGCTACATCTTCACTCGTTCATTCAATTCATTCATTCAATTGAAGATTGAGCCTAGGGGTGCTCTACCACTGAACTATACCCCTGGCACTTTTTTATTTTGAGAGTGGATCGCAGTGAGTTTCCCTGGCTGGCCCTGAATCCACCTGCCTCAGTCTCCTGGGTAGCTAAGTTTACAGGTTCCACCATGCCTGCTTTCTGGGTGCTCTTGACTCCCAGCCCTGGGAAATGTTTGAAGTTCCACTTTATAGATGAGCCACTTAAGAAACGAAGACTGGGGGGGAGATGGGGGGGGGAGATGGCTCAGTGGAATAAGTGCTTGCCTGGCAAGCACAAGGACCTGAGTTCAATCCCTGGTTCCACCAAAAAAAAAAAAAAAAGAAAAGAAAAAAAAGAAACGAAGATTGAAGGGACTTGTCCTAAGGTCTCCCTGATGGAAAAGGAGCTGAAGTCCGCTGGTCTTGGCCTCTGGTCCACTGCACTCGGTCTTCTCACTTAACCTCCTTGTTGTTCCAGGCTGAACTGTGCGTGCCTCACATTCCTCTGTCCAAATCCTGACCCCTAGTACTTCACAATATGCCTGGGTTTAGACACAGGGTCTTTAAAGAGGTAATTCAGTTAAAATGAGGTCACCAGGGTGGGCCCTCATTCACTAAGACTGGTGCTCTTCGGAAAGGACTTGGACAAAAACACAGATGCACACAAAGGAGAGACAGTGTGACGAGGCAGGGGGAAGACGGCCATCTACAAGCCGAGGAGAAGTTGTAAAAGAAACGAATCCTGTTGCACTGGCCTCGGACTTAGGCTTCCCGAAGTGTTAGAAAAATAAATTTTTCTTAAGCCACCCAGTCGCAGTGGCATTTTATGGGGGCAGACTAGCACACTAACTCAGTTGTCTTATCTGAAAAATGAAGATAACAAAAAGCTTTAGGTCTGAGAAGGCAGAAAATTAAAGAGGAGGCCTCGTCTTTAGGACAGTCGTCCCCTTCTGAACTGGAGCGCAGCCCTTCCTTCAACCACATGTGTGCCCATGCAGCTACACGTCGGGTCCATCTTAGTTTTAGTGGGGACATTTTAAAACCAAAATTTCTTTCTTTCTTTTTTTTTTTTTTTGGCGGAACCGGGGATTGAACTCAGGTCCTTGCACTTGCCAGTGAAGACTTTATTCCACTAAGTCATCTCCCCGGCCCCAAAACCAAAATTTCTCTTTTATATCTCTAAGAGCTTTTCTTTCTTTCTTTGCTCTTGTCCTTTCTTTCTCTTTTGTGCTGGGAATGGAAGTCAGGCCTCAGTCATGCTAGCCAAGTATTTTGCCAAGGAGCCACACTCCCAGCCCCCTCCCAGAGAATTTCTATGCATACGTTCCTCCTCAGAAATCCTATCAGGGGGCCAGGAGGATCTCCACTGAGATGGCTCAGTAGAGTAAGCACTTGCCTGGCAAGTGCAAGGGCCTGAGTTCAATCCC
>NW_004524773.1:1372962-1376330 GCF_000260255.1 Octodon degus | reverse complement strand
CAATGACTTGAATTTGAGCCTAGTACAGAATGCTGTGCCAGCCCCAGAGATAGGTTTCCCATGCCAGCCACTGAGTCTGGGCGTGGTGGCGCAGGCCTGTAATCCCAGCTCTGGGGAGGCTGAGACAGGAGGATCACTATAAACCCAAGCTGTGTAGTGAGACCCTGTGCCAAATAAACAAATAAAAGAGTTTTTTGTTGTTGTTGTTGTTTTGTTTTTTGTGGACCCGGGGATTGAACTCAGGCCGTTGGACTTGCCAGGCAAGCACTTATTCTACTGAGCTATCTCCCTGGCCCAATAAAAGAGTTTTTAAAAAGTTACTTATATTTCCAGAAGCAAAGCTACAGTAAATCAGAGAAAGGCTGTACTTTGTTTCTCTGAACTTTACCCAGAGTGGTCTATCATTTTAGAGAACCTTGACAACAGTAAGAATGCTCACATTTTTGAAGTCCCCAATACTATACACTGGATCACTTTTTGGAAAAAAAAAAAACAAAAAAACAAAAAACCAAAACCAGGGTCTCTATGTAGTACAGGCTGGCTTTCAACTCACTATGTAGCCTCAAATTCCTGGCAATCCTCCTGCCTCAGCCTCTTGAGTGATGGGATTACAGGCGTGCGACATCATATCCAATTCACTTTGCATGTGTACAAAATTATTTCTTCTACTGTGATCCTGGTTGAATACTTACATTTTAAAATGTATCTTATTTTAAAACAAGTCACCTTCCTTTTATTTCACCTATATTTAAATGTTTCAAGGCATAAATAAAATATGTGGTGGCATATCCGTACCATGGGAATATATGTTTGGCAGTAAGTTTAGATTTTTTTTTTTTTCAGAACTGGGGATTGAATTCAGGCTTTTGCACTTGCCAGGCAAGCACTTATCCTACTGAGCTATCTCCCCAGCCCCTGGCAGTAGGTTTAAATGAACACAGAACAGATATATACATGCAACAGTATAAGTAAACCTAAAAAAGATTATGCTAAGTGAAAGAAGCCGATTATAAAAGGCCACGTATGCTTCCATTTACATGAATGTCCAGAATATACACATTCACACAGAGAAAAAGTAGATTAGTGGCTGTCAGAGGATGGGACAGGAGGTTGGGGTGATTGGAATGGAGTTTCTTTTGGTGATAAGAGAAATACTGTGGAATTAGATGGGGTTCATGGCTTCACCTATGACTTATTTTTGTGAATGTCTTGAATATGCAAATTTTAGGTGCACGAAATAGATTAGTAATGGCTTAGGCATGGGAAGGGATTAGTTGGGGGAGAGCAGAAGGGTGACAGCTAAGGAGATCAGGCTTTCTTTTGGAGAAGACAAAAATGTTTTAAAATTAATTGTGCTAATGGATGCAAAACTCTGAATATAATAAAAGCCACTGAGCTGTATACTCTGAATTGGTGAATAATACGAATGTGGATTATATCTCAGAAAAAATGTTAAGAAACTGTGGGTACACAGCAACTGTGCACATATATTTTACAAAGCTAGAAGAGTTGGGCTTCATAACTGGGAGGCTGAGGGAGGAAGATCTCAAATTTGAGGCCAGCCTGTACAACTCAGACCCTGACTCAAAATAAAAAATAAGAAGCAAGGGATGTTGTTTAGCGGTAGAGCACTTGCATAGCATGTACTGGGCTCTGGGCTTTCCCTAGCACAGCAAAACAAACAAACAAACAAACAAACAAACGTTAGAAGAAAGGATTTTGCGTGTTTTCACTGTAAACAAGGACAAATACTTTAGAAGATATGTTTGATATTAAATACTACATAATGTATATATGTATAAGTCATCACATGGCACACCGTTAATATGTATGATTTTCAAGTTTTTGTATTAATTAAAATTAATTTAGAGGCTGGGGAGATGGCTCAGTAGAATAAGCACTTGCCTGGCAAACGTAAGGGTCTGAGTTCAATCCCCGGTTCCAGAAAAAAAAAAAAAAAATTAAAAAAGTCTTATGAGTATACTTTAAAAAAAAATTTTTTTTTTTGGTAGTACCACTGATTGAACTTGGAACCCCGCACTTAACAGGAAGGAATTTATGCTACTGATCTATATACCTGGTCCCTTAGGTATGTTTTATATACATGGCTTAGGGAAGACCCATTACTTCTCAGGGCTGCTTAGTCCGCATCTGTACAACAGGTGTATCATTCCTAGTCCATACAGTTTTGGCAAGTATTCCGTGAGATATGGGTGGCCTTCCCCATGGGCATCACTCAGGCAGTGCCAGTTATGGCAGCTGAGTGGCTATTTTCTCAGCATAGCAAAGTTCAGTCTTACTGTGGGACCTCAGGCAAGGGCTTTCACTTCTCAGGGCCTCCATTTCCTATGTCCAAGAGCAGCACACCCAGCTACCTTGCAGAACTATTGGGAAGATTCAGTGACTATAAAGTAACTGTGCAGTGGCTGGCACATGGGAAGCCCTAGGAAAGTGGCAACTGCCTTCACGATGGTCCCGCAAGGTAACAAACAGCATCTTAGAGCCATCTATGACCCCCAGAATCCTAGAATCCCAGGGTGTTAGGATAGCAGAATCTCAGAATAGTTATACAGGCCTGGAATCTTAGGGTCATATCATAACCCATAGAACTGTAGGAATTTTAGAGACAGGAGGAACTCAAAGGCTATCTGTCCCTGTGATTTGCAACCCCGTGGAAAGATTCAAATTGTACTAAAAGCAGCAGCAGAAGCAACAAGCAGGGGCCAGGGAGATGGCTCAGTGGAATAAGCACTTCCCTGGCAAGCGTAAGGGCCTGAGTTCAATCCCCGGTTCCATAAAAAAAGAAAGAAAGAAAGAAAAAGCAACAAGCATAGGGCTTACCGTACAGCAGAATTTTTCTAAAAAGTTTTGTGTAGCAACTTATTTAGTGTTCACAACAAACGTACATGGCACACGCTACTACCACATTTTCTAGATTGGGAAATGGAGGCAGAGAAAGATTAAGTGACTTGTGCAAGGTGGAATAGTCGAGTTATGATCTGAAGGCAGGCCAGGGTCCATACTGAGATTCTCAGGCCTTACCCCAGAAATTCTCATTCAGTGGTTCTCACTTAAGGCCCAAAAATCTATTAGGCTAGTCAGATGGCTCACATACCATGTAGGGCTGAGAGGTAGGGCTTACAGGCATACAGTAGTCCCTCGATACTTAGTGGTTTGACTTTCATGGACTCACTGTTCTGCGGGTTTTCAAAAGATATTAATCTGAATTATCTACTGCAGATTTTTTTACTATATTGCTGGATTTTGCAGTACTGTACAGTATATGTATGTTATTAAAATTACATAGGTTTATGAGTTTAGAAAATAAATAGTTAAGAACATTAGAAGTGTTTTTAAAAATGTAGGAA
>NW_004524773.1:1364370-1372477 GCF_000260255.1 Octodon degus | reverse complement strand
TTTCACTTATCATGGGGCTGTCTGGAACATAACCACCGAGGTAAGTGAGGGACCATTGTATTTTCTTTGACCTTCATGGTATTTTAAAGACTGAGATAATCTTTTCAAGTCAATTGACTTCAAAGATTTATGACTTCTTTTAAAAACATCTGGAAGATGTGGAAATGGTCCATGTTCCCAAACAGCAAGAACTGCCTGGAGCTGATTGGTGCCTGCCTCCTTTAGGAATGGGGTAACCTCTCGAGAGGTCCATAGCCCTTAGTCCTTCAGGTTCCCCTCTGAATTGCATTTCAACTTATAATCTGGTTTTATCCAGATGCTACAATGTAAAAAAAAACCTGAGGCTTACGGAAAGGAAGTGGACCCTGAGTAACCCAGCAGGTGCAAAAGGGTAGAAGGACCTCCTACTGGAATAACTAGACATTTTTTGAGGGAGAACTTTCTTTCTTTTCTTTTTTTCTTGGTGGAACCAGGGATAGAACTCAGGCCCTTGCACTTGCTAGGGAAGCACTTATTCCACTGAACCATCTCCTCTCTCTCTCTCTGTTTTTGGTTGTTACAGGGTCTCACTAGGCAGCCCTGACTTGAAGAGATCCTCCTGTTTTCAGCCCCCAGTGCTGGGATTACAGGAGTGTGCCATCATCCCCAGACTTGGTGGACGGCTCAGTGCACGTGGTGGCGGGGCTGGCACTTGGGGAGAACTTTCTAGGCACTAAATAAACACATGAAGTGCTTTGCAAACACCAATAAACGTTAATCACTAGCCTTTAGTCTCTCAGTAGTGGGAATCAAACCCAGGGCCCTTCCTCTCAACTATATCCTCAGCCCCCTTTTAACTTTTATTTTGAGATAGGCTCTCACTGTTATCCAGCCTGGGCTAGAACTGGGACCCTCCCAACTCAGCCTTCCAGAGTGTTGGGATTACAGATCCCACCACACTTGACTCATAAATCTCATTCAGCCTGCTGAGCACTGGGATTACAGGTGTGCACCACCACGCCCTGTAAATCTAATTTACAAATGAGAAAAAAAAAAATGAGGCATGGAGAAGTCAAGTCACTTGCTCAAGGTCACACAGAGCAGAGAAGGTTTCAGTTCAACATCTGACTCCAGAGCCTGAGCCTCCTGCACTATCTGTCTCACTCTTTGGACATTGCGCAGCAGTAGTAAGGCTGAGGATAAATACTGCTTCGGTAACCTTTTGGCTCAACTGCATGGCAGTTCCAGTGGATTAGGGGGAGGAGGTGGAAGGCTCAGGCACACATGGTACTGACCCCATTTTCTCTGTAACATCCACAAATTCTCGGTGAACCCTGAGCCCCTTGTAGCCACGACCAAGGCAGAGGGAAGAGGCAGTGCCCTCGCCTCCCTGTAAGTTGTGCGTCGCTGGTGGGAAGGAATTTGGGACAGGTCTGGAGGGCGCGAGGAGCGGAGCCACTTCAGCACCAAGGACAGCGGTCGCGCTTCAAGCCCAAAGGCCGCAGTCTCTTTTGGGAAGCGACCCACTCTGAACAGCAGTCCTCCAGGGCTCTCTAGCCACCATGTATCCTCCACCTCTTGGCAGCTCCAGGACCCAGGAATCCCATATTCCTTGTCCGAAGACCCTTTCTCTTCTCTTCGCTTCAAGACACACCTTAAGGAACCCTCTCAAGCGTCCTGACCACTAGCACCAAGCTTTTTCCTCTGCATACAACGCGCATATACGTGAGAATAAGGAAGGCAGAAAAAACAGGCAGCTAGGGCCGTCATACCTTTTCCTGCCCCTACCCCCTATTAGGTCATTACTGAAAACCTGGGCCTTTGCCTAGAGCCCACCTGTGCAATGCTCACCATCGTCATGGCAACCGAGAGGCCTGTGAAGCTATTGGTCCATTCCCTATCACACCCTTACGCCAACCACTTCCCAGTAGCTGAGGCAACAGGAGGGGGGCTGTCCTCCCTGTTCCAGCCCTTCTTAGAGAGGGTTGAGTAGGGTAAGGACTCGCCCCCTCTATCGCTAAAGAAACACCAACTCTGTCCCCATAATGGTAATTATGGGGAAAGGAAGATAAGAGGCCATTTCTAATATCTTCTGGAGTGGCTGGGCTATCAGTAAAGTCACTTCCGGTGAATACACGAAGTGGGAAGCAGGTTGCTCAGAGAGACAATGGGATGAAATGAAAGGGAAAGGAAGATCTAGGGAATCTCTGAGAAGATGGATGAGTGGGAGGGTCTGGGCCAAGTTTTTCACTCCCTCTCAATCAAGCCCATTGGAAATGGTCTGAAGTACTTTCTAGACTATGAGGGCTGACTCTCTAACAGTAATAGTAACCACTAGCATGTATTTGATAAACTTAATCACATTATCCCACTGAACCCTATGTAGGCATTCAGGAGGAATGTCCCCTCATGAACCTCACCAGCTTCACAACAACCCACTGTCTGCCCCAGCTGACCTGCTTGGCTCTGTCGGGGTTCATCGTGGTTTGGGGTTGAAGGATGTTGACCACCTCAGGCTTGGTCATCGCTTGAGGGATTTCTCGGACCTTCTCGGCAATAAAGCTGTGCACAGCATTCAAGGCCTCTGCTGTGCCCTGTACTAGGCATACCCGCTCTGTGGTTCCTGTTGAGCAAGGGAGAGACAGGGCACACTCATCAGGCAGGAATGGGGACATTCCTGAGAGACAGGCCCCATTTAATGGAAGGGGAAAACTGAGGTCTAGGGAGTGGCTGTAGGCCACACAGTGAGTTTGGGCACGCTAGCATGGGTACTCAAGCCAGGATGGGTAGCTGGGAGAATGAATGGGATCCCTGTTTCATAATCTGCACTTTACCCTGTGGTAGGGGGAATGGAAGAATGATGCTTAAGTGCATTTCGATGCCCACAGTAGCCCTGGGCAGGGGAGACTGGGCTCAGCTGCTTCTTCCCAGTTCTTTCGGGCTCCTTGGTTGCTTTGGCAACCATTCATTCATTCCCCCCCCCTTCTAGAAGCAGAGTGCTCAGGCCTGCAATGGTTGCCACAGTAACTGGAACCCCCTTATCGGTCTGGCTGGCCAGGTCTTCAGCCCACCCCCAGGGGGATGAGGGATGAGGCCCTGTTGCCATGGCAATCCCTGAAAGCCTGCAGCGCTGGCCTCTGGGCTTTTGGAGAGGATGGGGAAGGGCTGGGGGATGGGGAGGGAGAAGAGAGGTCTGAGTGCCTGCCTGGACCCACCAGATGGAGGACTGCAGGGTGGGGGAGGGCAGGGGAGTAGATAGGGGAGAGTAAGATGGGTCAAAGACAACTCTTGGAGCGGGGACTGGAGGACTGGGAAGGGAGGGTGGGGAATTTGCCTTTGCTGGATCTCCGCCAGATATTGGCTGCATTTCTGACCTGGGCATCCTCCACTATTCTGTGTTGGGGGTGGGGCACAGGCAAGAGAGAAGCTGGGTGGTGTTGGGATATATATGTGTGGAAAAGAGACTCCACCGTGACTTGTGTGTATACCTGCGAGGCTGCTTGCAGGCTACTGAGCACATGTATCTTTTTAAGTCCTTGGTCAGGGCTGCCTAGATAACCATAAACTGTGTTTGCATGTATAAAAGAAAGCACGGGGGAGACTTCAATAGATACAGACTCCACTGACACAGGGATTCCAGTAATGGGCTTGTAAGCACCTGTGTGTGGGAAAGACAGTGGAGTCAGTGTGGTCAAGGTTATGTGTGTGTTTGTGAGAGCGAGCTCAGTGTGTGAGAGTTTGGGAGAAAGAAACAAAGGGTCTCACCAAGTGGCACTGAAGCCATGCGATGACGGTCATTCATGGACGGTGTGTGTGCGCCTATGAGACATCAGCCCCCGTGGGGTGTTCTGGGCTCTCTGGGTGACTGGTGTGTAGTACGTGTAGGAAGCACACACGAGCCTCTGGCTGCCATAGGTGAAGGAGAGAGAAACACAGAGACAGGCAGACTCAGGTGTCAGGATGAGGAACTGTGTGCAGCAGGTGTGTGTACATATGTGTGTGCCTCAGTCCATGTACTACGGTGAGACAAAGAAGGGCCCACCAAGACTGGCCCGTGTGAGATCGCCCGTGCCTAGGCGACCCTGGGTGTGCCGATGTGTAATGTCTGAGTGTGTCTATCTTCCTGAGAGTGACTTTGTTTGCAAGAGCCAGTTAGCTCCTTGGGTCTGTAAAAGGTCTTGAAAGTATGCCAGGCCCCGTGGCTGTGTGTCTGGGACATTCGGCGGTGAGTGTCATTGTCCCACAAGCACTTCGGTGCAGTGTGCTGGGGCTCCAACCCTGACCCCTTGCGGGCCATATTTCAGTCTGGTGTGCCAGCCTTCCTGTGTGTCTCAGTGTCACGGTGGGCCACTTGTGTAGCTGACAGCGCCCACCCTCCCTGGGGCACCGTCCTCATGTTAGTCCGCTCTGCTCCAGAACAATGGCTTGGTCTGAGCCAAGGGTGAGTCAGTGTGCAGGCTGCCTCCGTCTGGGTGTAAATAGGAAAGGGTGTGGGTCGGGCTGGGAACCAGGGGGGTTGCAGGGGGAAGGGGAAGCCCCAGAGAGAACCTGGCTCAAGTGGCCAGGTTCTCTCCCCATCTCTGAAGGCTTCCCTCCAACAAAGGAGGTCTGTGATCTCCCATCCTCTTGTAGTTCTTAACCAGGGGTCCATGAGGGGTTTGTGGAGAGGGGGAGTTAAACCCAGAAAAAGTACCTCATACTAACAGCTGGTGGTTACATAACACTAAGCACCAGGCACCATTCTGAGCTCTTCGTTTATATTTGTTCAGGCAGCATATGAGGTGGGCAGCATTTCACCTCCCTGATTCCCTTCCTTGGTAAGGACACGGAATCACAGACAGGGCTCGGGCATTGTCCAAGTTCACTTCACCAGAACAGAATGATCAGGGATTGTAACCTTGTAACTCGGAAGCACAGGCTTCCGAGTCGGTGCTCTTAACAATTATGCCGCCCTGTGCTAAATTTGGAGTTCTTGGGGTGATTAGTTCTGTGTGTGTGTGCATGCTGGGAGCGTCAGTGACTGCAGTCCTGTTTTTATGATTTTGATACTGTGTAAGATTATGTTTAATATATTTACTAAGTAGGCACTTAAGGTTTTGCACTCTGGTGCATATATAAGTCAATAAAAACAAATAAGACAGACCTGTGTGTGTGTGTGTGTGTTTTGTGTGTGTGTGTGTGTGTGTGTGTGTGTGTGTGTGTGTGTGTGCTTCTCTCCTGCGAGCCAGGGTCACAGCTTCATACAAATGCTCAAAATCAGAAGGTGTTTTGGAATCACTGGGGAGATCCAGCCTGGCAAGAGCCTGTGTGGCTTTGGCCAAGTCTGCCCTTCTTTTTGGGTCTTCACTTTCTTATGAAAGACCCCCAGAAGGATTGAATCCAGAGCTCTGGGACTCATCCCCAAGAAGGGGACATCTTTTGTATGTTCTGTCCCTCTACCATCATCTCTCACCTGTTTCTTAGCCTCTGAATGGGCAGTTTCTTTTTCCAGGTTGCCCTTCCCGACCTCCCCAAGCTCCCTGTGCTCTGTCTGGGTTCCCACCATCTCTGGACTTCCCTGTTCCAGCCCTGACTATTCTGGGTCATCAGTGGCGTGGGTTCTGTCTCCAAGACTAGGCTCTGAGATCAAAGAGGGTGAGGCGGGGATGCTCTGTCCTGCCCAGGGTTAGCACAGAAGAGTTGCTCAGAGCAAGTGAATTACATGAATGAATGAATGGCCGAGTGTCAGCCCGGAGTGGAGGGAAGTGTGTTCTTTGTCTCGCGCAGTAGCATCTCTGTGTCCTGGGTTCCTGCAGGTCCTAGGAACAGGAGTAGGATGTAGGGCACTATGTGCTTCATCTCTGAGTCAGTAGCGGGTACCTGCTGTGTGACCTCGAAGTTCCATGTTAGGGCTGGGATGGGGGCAGGCTGCTTGTCCAGGGGCTGGGGAGAAACGTGGGTTCACGGTGCTTATTTGAAATTTGAATAGTGCTTGCTACAGGAGAGCTAAGGACTATCCTGTCTTCTGGTTTTCTCAGCAGCCTGGCCAGTGGAGTGTGTCACTAAGCCCAGAGGGAATGACGTGTCTTATGGCACAGAATGTGATTGAGGGTCAAAGAATCTAGTGTCCTCAGATGAATGTCCCAGGCAGAGGTCTTATGCACATCTTGTGGGCTAGAGCAGTGCAGGGGAAACTGGGCCAGGGTGGAAGAGAAAAGGAGGCGGTGTGCCTGGGTCATTGCAATTTTCTCTAAACTCTCTGCCAAAGCTGCTTAGTGAGATGGCAGGAGAAGGAGGGAGGGAGAGAGGGAGGAGGGAAGGGAGAAAGGACAGAAAGAAAAAGAGACAGAGAGAGACAGAGACAGAAAGAAAATCAGTGTCTTGACCCTGCTCTCCATCTCTGGTGTTTGAACTAAATGAATTCGAGGGGATTGAAGATGAACCAGAACCACTGCTGAACTGAAGATGCAATACTGTATTCAGGGCCCTTCCCTGGATTCCTAGATGTTCCAGCCCAGACACTGGTCATGAAAGGAAGCTATGGAGGGTGAGAGATTTTGTGGGGGATTAGAGAAAGTGAAGGGACGTTGAGAAATATATGCTTGGGAGGTCAGAGACAGATCCGGGGGGCAGAGAGGGAGCTTAGTCTGGAGAGGAGGGAAAAAACCTAGGAGGGAGCTGAGACTGAGAAGAAGGAGGCATACAGGGAGACATAGGCAAGCAGAGGTTCGCATGGTGGCAGGCACAGTGTCCCCCCACGAGGGACAGTACTGTGGAGCAGCTGAATGGATAGCGAAGGGCTCGGAGAAGGACAGAAAGAAAAAGGTGAGAGTGAGAGGTGGAAGGAAAAGGAAAGTGGGAGGAGGGAGGACAGAAAGGGAGGGACAGAGGAGGAGAGAGAAGACAGGATGGACAAATAGAACAGGAGGCTCAGAGGACAGGCGCTGGGGATATCCAGACAGAACCTGAGAGACAGGAGCGGAGAGGGCTGTGGGGTGCGGCAAAGCGAGGTGGAGGGGGAGGAAGGCTGTGAGGACAGGGATGGGAGAGGCAGAGAAAGAGAAGACAAATCAAGAATGACCTAGAGACAGATAAAGCCAGCAAGACAGGGGGGCAAGAGGCGGGTGACAGAAATCCAAAGGGAAAGAGTAGAGGGTATGTGTAACATGGATGGCTGGCCCCTGCACCCCAGGGACACTCTGACACCTGCCTCCCTCTCTACCCTAGCTTCTCCGACTGACCCGAGGGGGCAGGTGTGTGGGAAGGAACACATCTGCCAGCACATCATGCAAATGAGTCCATGAATATGCAGCAGGGCCATTGTCTGGCCCTGCCCCCTCCCCCATCTGCTCAGGCCAGGCCCCCTGGGCTGGGGACAGCTCTGTCCCCTTAGGGGGAGGGGTGGCTCCCACTACTCTCACTGTCCGTGGGGCAACCCTCGCTCCTCACCCACGGTCCACGTGGGAGAGAAGGGGGAAGGGTGAGAGGCCCAGCACAGAGACCTGGGCCATGCGGGGCTCACCAGGGTAGAAGTCTTTGGACTTGGACAGCTTGATGGTGGCTCCAGTCTCCTTCTGCAGCTGCACGATGGTCTGGCCTCCTTTGCCGATGATGGAGCCTGCGGCGTAGCTGGGGATGAGCACCTTCAGGAAGTATTCGCCTTCCTCTGCAGGGCACACAAGGTGGAGGGGAGTCAGGCAGGGAGGGGGCTTCACCTTTGGAAGTCACTGTCCTCTCACATCCTCCTCTGGCATCCAGTGGGCAAAAAAAAAACCTCACTGATCCACGGGAGCAAAGACCATGCCAATAGCAGTAAGAGAACACAAGGATGATCTGCAGTCACCTATCCATCCATGCATCCAACCATCCATCCGTCCATCGGTCCATCCAACCATCCATCTGCCCACCCACCCATCCATCCATCCATCTACCCATCCATCCAACCATGCATCATCCATCCATCCATCCATCCATCCATCCATCCATCCACCCATCCATCCATCTATCCACCCATCCATCCATCCATCCATCCACCCACCCATCCATCCATCCATCTATCCATCCACCCACCCATCCATCCACCCATCCATCCATCCATCCACCCATCCATCCATCTATCCACCCATCCATCCATCCACCCACCCATCCA
>NW_004524773.1:1353721-1364041 GCF_000260255.1 Octodon degus | reverse complement strand
ATCCTACAAACAGTTCCTCAGCACTGCTACATGCTTGATGCCAGCCAAGAAGAAAACAGTAAAAGCTCCTCAATTCTCTGGGCAATTAAGACTAAAAGAATTTTAGTGATTTGGCCAGGAGCTCATACAGCCACATTCTTCTAGAGTGACAGACTATAGCTCATGTCAAATGGTAATAACAGAAAGAGGCAGGAAAGAGGGATGGTAGGTACAGAGCTGCTATGTCAGGTAACAGCCTAGTGTCACAGTGCCCTGCTTGGTAAGCACAAGGTCCTGAGTTCGTTTCCTGCTCCTCTCTACACCCCCAAAAAGACAGGAGCCCAGTAAAGCCATCCCAGAGAACCTAGCACTGTGTTTCTCCTACACCTCTATAGCACCTAATATGTGCTAGACACTGTTCCACGTATTTCACAAACACCAGTCCTTTTAACTTTCACAATGGCCCTAGGAAGGAAATGTTACTTTAAAAAGATATTTCTAGCTGGGTGTGTTGGGCCATGCTTTTAATCCCAGTCCTCTGGGAGGCTGAGGCAGGAGGATCCCAAGTTCAAGTCCAGCCTGGGTAATTTAGTGGCTTTGCAGGTATTGTCTCAAAAGAAAATATAAAGAAAAAAAAGGTCTGAGTAAGCAGCTCAGTGCCAAGGCCCTTGGTTCAATCCTTGATGGCATCAGATGAACAAATGAATGAATACTTTAAAAACTGATGAGGAAACAAAGGTGAAGAAATCACCTAGTACACAGAGCTAGTAGGGGACAGGGCTGAGATCTGACCTCAGTCTGGCCTTGAGTTACTATGTAGCCCAGGATGGTCTTGAACTCACAACAATACTCTTCCTGCCTCAGCCTCCCAAGTGCACCCCCCCATGCCCTGCCGCCACGGTCCCTGTGCTGAGCCCTTAGAACCAGGCTGTGAAGGGGACAGGCTGTGTGAAGGGTGAGCAGGTGCAAAGGTCCGGGGATTGGATGGTAGGTGGAGTGTGCCAGGGACGTCAGGAAGGTCTGAGTGAGCCCCAGGTTAGCGGAGGAGATAGGGCAGAGGGGCTGCTGCAGGTGGGGGTTGGGGAGGAGGCTTGGAGGCCCCAGGATCTCTCTGGCTTTTTTACTCCAAGTGAGGTTGAGCCATGGGATGGATGAGACCTAACTTAGGTTTGCAGAGTATTCCTCAGATGCATGTGAGGGGAGCACACTAAGAGACAAGTGTGGAAGGCTAGCTGTCCCAATAAGAGGCGACTGCAGTGGTCCCTGGGGGTGGTGGTGACACTGCCTGCCTCCTGGGAGTGGGAGATGGAGGGCGGGCGCTGGGCGCACGAGACTCTGAACTCCCAGGCATGAGCAGTACCATGCTGAGCTCTCAGCAAGCGAAGGGCACAGCACCCCTGCGGGCAGCAAGAATGGGCTCTGTTTCTACCCAAGAGGAGACTAAGTCACAGGGCTGCAGAAGGGAAGGCAGCAGCTGGGAAGAGAGGGGGCGCTGGGTGTGAGTGAGACTGCTTTGGTTCTGCCTTCCCTGAGCTTGCTCAAGGCCTCTGCTGCTAGTGGTTGACAGCGAGTGACAGCTCAGGATGATCGGGCTCCTTAAACATCACCTGCTCGGGGCTGGGCATGGCAGCGCACACCTGAAATCTCAGTGCTCAGGAGGCCTAGGCAGGAGGATCCCTGAGTTTGAGGCCAGCAGCCTGGGCTATGTAGCGAGTTCAAGGTCAGCTTGAACTACCCAGTGAGACTTTATCTCTAAACAAAACCCACAGACCACTCCCTACGCTGCCCTCAGGGTCCTTGCACACTCTCTCGGCCTGGCACACCTTTCCCCCTCCTGTCCTTCAGGACTTCCGATGACTGCTGCTTCTCAGCAGCATTCCTTGAGCCTGGGGATGGGACCCCACCTCCACCCCTTTTGTCACAGGGATCTACTGTGGGCCACGTCAGCACGGTGCGCCCCTGGGTCCCAGGGACTTGGGCAGTCAGTGTACAATCACATAATAGTGGACTGCAGTTACCAGTAGGGAAAAGGAAACCAGATCATACGGCTTTTAAAATTTAAGGTCTTAGCCTGGACTACATATAGCAAGACCCTGTCTCGAACATATCAAACACACCTCAAAAGTTAAGGTATTAAATCATCCCCCAGTGGTTTGAACTTTTTCTTTTAAGCAAAGGAAGCCTATTTTTACTGGCTCACATGAAACTCAAACATACACAGTGGATAAAAGAACTGTTTGCACTGGGGATCTGGCTCAGTGTTGGGGTGCTGGTCTACCACAGTTGAGACCCCGGGGTGCCATCCTCAGCACCACCAAAACAACCAACCAACAAACCAGTTCTACAAAGCAAGGGCGGGTCAGCCCCTGGAAGTCCTGCACACCTTGGCCCGGCCTTTAAGACAGAAGGTTCTGCTGGGGATACAGCTCAGTGGCACAGTGCCTACTTGGCAAGTGCCAAGTCCTGAGTTCGATTCCCAGTACCCCCCCCCCGAAAAAGGCAAAAAAGAGTGAAGGTTCTATTCACCGGGATGGTGGCACAAGCCTGTAATATCAGCTGTCTGGGAGGCTGAGGCAGGAGGTGGCACAGCCTACGCTGCGTGGTGAGTTCAAGAGCAGCCTGAACTACAAAGCAAGAGACTCTTTCTTTCTTTCTTTCTTTTCTCTTTTTCTTGTTCGGTGGCACTGGGGATTGAACTCAGGCCCTTGCACTTGCCAGGCAAGCGCTTATTCTATTGAGCCATCTCCCTGGTTCCAAGAGACTGTTTCAAAACAACAAGAAAGAAGGAAAGAAGGAAAGAAGGAAAGAAGGAAAGAAGGAAAGAAGGAAGGAAAGAAAGAAAGAAAGAAAGAAAGAAAGAAAGAAAGAAAGAAAGAAAGAAAGGTAGTTCTATTCAATCCTTAGTACCAGAAAGGGATACAAAACAAAACAAAAGAGGATTCCAAACTGGACAAGGTGGAAGGTGGAGGGGAGGGTAGAGGAGTGAAAGTAAAAAGAATTAAGATGTGGGGCCCAGGAGATAGTTCAGTGGCTTAAAGGCCTGCCTGGCAAGCACAAGATCCTGAGTTCGATCCCCAGTACACACACACACAGACACACAGACACACAGACACAGACACACAGACACAGAATTAAGATGCGTTAAGTACATGTACCAACTTCTCTTGGTGAATATAATCACTATGTACTGCAGACATGGAAAAAAAAAACCTCCAAGTATAGTGACACACGCCTGTAATCCAGAACTCTGGGAGGCTGAGGCAGGAGAATCACCAGTTCAGGCAAGTCATGGGCAATTCAACAACTTTAAAGATCATCTCCAAAAAGAGAAAAGAAATGAAACGAACTGAAAATGAAACTAGAAAAGAGCTGGGGATGTAGCTCAGTGACAAAGTCCTAGATTCAATTCCCCCCCCCCCAAAAAAAGAGTGAATGTTCTGAGTCCTGGGATATGTTTGAGATGGGGGTGTGGTTGAAGGGCTATCACTCTGCAGGCTTGCGGAAGGGGTCTAGAATAAAGTGTTTCCCTGAGCCCAAGGCAATCCTTTTAAAATTGCCTGATCAGACCATTAAGCCTATTAGGTAATTAACCCCCCAGGGTGCCTTCCCATCCATCATCCTGGCCCCTCCAGGATTCACTTTCTCCCCTGGGCTCACAGAGGTGTACCCCCTCTACCCCTCTGCTCAACCTGTCACAGACGTGAGAGGGTTCTTTATCTTGGGAGAGGTGGGGAAGGAATTTTCACTAATCATAGTACAACATCCTCTCTCCAATTTCACTCCCCACATTTTGTCCAGTGTCCCCCATCCCATACTAGAGATCAAACCCAGGGCAGTTGCACTGAGCCCCACCACTTTTTATCAGACAGTGGGGTCTCACTGAATTACCCAGGCTGGACTCGAACGTGCTATCCTCCGGCCTCAGCTTCCTAGAGTGCTGTGATCACTACCATGTATACTCCTAGCTTTCACTTGAGGGAGGAAGACATGAATTAGGTGTTCATCTTCTTTGAATAAGACTGGGGACCCTCTCCCCATTCTTTGCCTCTTCTCTCTCTTGCCCTTCTCCAGTTTGAACTGAGAGCTTCCGGATGAAATAGTAGGAACAACCCTAGATGGAGCGTGAATCGTGTCACTGGCAGGTGTCTGGCTTTGGGCAAGCTGCCTTGTTCTTTGGGTCTCAGGTTTTTTTACCCATAAAATTCTAGCGCCGCCTTTCAGGGTGACTGATTCACTAGAGGATGAAATGAAAAGTCCTTAGCATGATCCCGGGTTCAGAGTATCTGAGAAATGTCAAGCGCCGATACTGCCATTATCAACATTTCCCATGTCACTGACACAAGAAGAATGTTGGTCATAGTGTCTAGCACGAAGCAAGTGCACTATAAATGGGGAAGCAACTCTGGAGGCAGACAGGAGACCTCACTTCTTTCTACCCCAAGCTTCCCAGCCTGGAGGAAGAATGTCCTCTCTCCAATACAAGCGAGATCTCCTCTCTGTTCTCTTTACCTCAGCATCTCTCGAAATCCTTTCTTTTTCAGGCCCCCCTGAATTTTTTTTTGGGGGGTGGGGCGTGGCTGGCGTGGCATGTGGTACTGGGGATTGAACCTTGATCCCCTGCGCCTGCCTAAGCTTGCCTAAGCAGGTGCTTTAGACCCTGAGCTATCTCGCCGGCCCATGAATTTTGCCCTTCCCAACGAGTCTCTACATTATTTCCTTCCTTCTTCCCTTCCCTCCAGCAGGCCTTTCCTGACCACCCATCATGTCCCAGGGCTTGCACTGGGCGCTGGGCACCGAGTAGAGCATTTGACAGGCCGGGTCAGTTTCCTTCAGGTCCCTTTTAGGAATTTAGGTAAAAAGGAAAATTAAATATTGCTACTAGGTTGTACAGCAATTAACCACTAAGAAGAATATATGCAGTGTATTATTTGTTGAAACTGTACTTTCGATTTGATTTGAAACTGTCTCATTGCTATATGTTTATCAATAAAACTTTGAAAAGAAAAAAAAATATTGCTACTAGGCATGGTGGCCAGGTCTGTAATCCCAGCACTCAGAGAAACCGAGGCCAGGGGACCACAAGTGGAAACTCAGCCTGCGTATAACTCATCAGTTTCATGACAGCCTGCCTGAAAATGCAAAATGAAAGGGCTGGGGATGTTGCTCAGTGCAAAGGCCCTGCATTACATGTCCAATACTAAAAAAAAAAAAAAGCATGAACAAAATAACAAGAAACCACCCCTGCCACCAAAATCACCCCCCCAAACTAAAAAAAAGCAATTTACAACAAAAACAAGCATTAAAAAATCATTGCTAATAATCAGACTCTGAAAGGCTGGCTATGGTTCTTCTCCTTAAAATACATTAACATAAACTTAGAATGGCCAAGAAGAGGAAGAAGTCTTGTCCGTTGTCCACCGCCCCCCACTTTGTGGGTAGTCCCTGCCATCAGACTAGTGGACATTTCTGGAGCCTCTTCCTCAGGTGAGCTTGTTTTGGAGAGTGATAGGCTGACCTCCTGCCTACAATAACTCAGCACTCCAAGTCCCAGAGGCCCTATTCTGACAGTTTGCTTCTGGTCCTTTCTAGAATCTTTTGCACACCCTCTTTGTTTGGGGATGTACCCAAGTCAGCACACAAATCCAAACTCTTCTAGGAAGAACCGAGGCCTCTTATTTCCCAGTGTCCTTTGCAACCAGGGCAGAGCCATGACCTCAGCTGAACCCCGAGTCCCCAGACATCACGCTCCCATCCTGTTTGATCAAGTAAGATGGAACTTTCTCTGCCAGGGAGAACTCTTCCTTCTATGTAGACAGAATCTACATGCCAGAACTCCCAACTCAAAATTAGCTCTTCCCTTGGGGTCCGGGCAGCTCCTCGAACCCACAACAGCAACTAACAAAGTGAAGATGGCGAGATGGCAATGGCGCCTGCCTTGATGAACCTGTCACCTCTTAGCTGCAATTTCAAGCTTTTCTACCTTGGAAGAGGGTGGGGCTGTCTCTCTCCTTCCAGCCACCTGGCCTCTGGCCCACTGCTCTTGGCGTTGAAGGCTTCTCCAGATCACCCAACTCCTCTACCATCCACAAATAACGTTCACCTGCTCCAGCGATCTCAGTCTTGGTAAGAGCGGCACAGTTTTACGGCCACAGAGTTCACCCGTCAGTAGCTTGGATTCCTGAGGGTGGTTTCGTGTCTAGAGGCACTGAAGTTGGGTGCTGATGGAGAGGGACTGTACTATGGAGCTGACGGGAGGCTGGGGTGTGAGTGCGGCTGGTACTGTCACTGGGAGGTCACCAGGAGAAGACAAGAGATGGCGAGGGTGTGGTGCGGAGTGGTGGATCTGCGGAAGAGGGGGGAGTGTCAGGCCTCGATGTCACTGCGGGAACCTGTTGGCATGCAATGCAGCACACCTGGGCTGTGTACAAGGCTAAGATGCTGAGAGTCATGAGGGTGTTTGGCCCTGCGTCTTGCAGAAAGGTAGGTATAGGGTGGAGTTTTCTTGGGGGTGATTCCTAAATGGAGGGTGAAAGGGGACTATTCCATTTTAGGGTGCTAATATTCTTCACAGAGCATGTGCCATCTCCCGGGCTTCATACTATGTTATGCGCTGTATGTTTGCAATCTCATTCAACTCATACAACCACCTGGCGAGGTAAATCTCATTGTACCCATTTCCCAGATAGGGTGACTGAGGCTCAGAGTAGTGAAAAAATTTGCTTGAGGATCCCACGCCAGGTCTCACTCTCAGGCTCTTGCCCTGGTGACACGCTCTTTGTGTTATAAAGAGTGAGAGATGTGGTAGCTGGGCCTGTCTATTATAAGCTGTTTGGGGTGTGAGATATCTGTGTTTGGATTTTTTATTTGCTTTCTCTGTATTTTTGGGAGACAGAGGTGGGAATACAGTCAGGATCATGGGGGTCACTAGAATTGCAGTTTAAGAGTTATGATCTTTCAGGGAACACTTTATTTTTGACCTACCCTGGTGGTGGGGTCCCTGACGGGGGTTTCCACTCACCCTTTTCACCCAAGTCCACCTGCAAGGCCTTGTGCCTCCTCTCCTTCCCTGTGGCAGAACCTAAAGCCAGCTGACCAGCCACAGTCTTCCACTGGCCCCAGGGTCAAGCAGGAGGGACAAGTTGGCACTGAGGGCAAGAGTCTAGGAAAGTCATTCAGTCTCTTGCACCACATTTTCCTCGCCTGAGCACGGGGTTCTCTGTAGCGCCCCGGCACATACAATGGAGCCCATCTGGAGCTCAAGTCATGGCTCTGCCTCTTACTAGCCGCCTAACCACTCTGTGCCTCTATTTTTCATTTGTAAGCTAGCTAACAATAAAACTGTAAAGATGAAATGACCCATGTCAGGCACGTTCCATAATACTAAATATGACACATTTTAGTACCAGAAAGGTCAGCTGCTGCTCTAATTTATTATTAGTGTTGCATCATAGAGCATTGGGAGAATTGTATGACACTGTGTGTAAGGCATTAGACGACAATACTGGTGGCTGTTAACACCGCTCTTGTGGTTATTGATATGTTCCCATTTGGTACAGGAGACACAGAAGCTAAGAAAAGGGGAGGGGGTGACCCAGCAAACCACAGCCACGAAGGTCCATTACAGAAAGGAGCCTTCGATTTCGAGATTCAAGTCCTGGACACTTCCCCTCCCTGCCCCCTGAGTACTTCTATCCAAGAAAGACTGTCACTGTGCATTTTTTGGCCTCAGTTTCCCCCAGGGTACTGTGGAGAGGGAGTGGGAGAAATTTTGGAGGAGGAGATGGTCCCTAAAGGGTTGCCCCAGTTTTGTACTGGTGGTGGTGGGGGGGATAGTTCAGAGTTAAGAATACATGCCCTGGAACCAGGCAGCCCAGGGGTCAGATAAATTCCGGCAACCCTCACTAAGGAGCGGTATGACTTTAGGCAGATGTTTCACTTCGCCAAGCCTCAGTCTTCCTTGTCTTTAGAAAGCAGCTCAAATCATCTCCCTGGAGTGTTGTATTGAGAAATTCCTGCATGCCTCTGAGCGCCTGCCTCGTAGTAGGTGCCAAGTAGGTGGAGGTGACAGTCATTAGCAACAGCAGCAGCATCATCATTCTGCAGCATCGCTGAGCACTGGATTTGCACCACCTCAGCCCCTTTGAGATGAAGGTGGGATTCCCTCAAGAAGGAGAGTTGGACAGCCAGGCAGGGCGCAGGGACCTCCTGGGTCCTGATCCTGTCCAACACTGGGAATGGCAGTGGGGCAGGAAGAAGGGAAGGAAGTGGCCGGGACATATTCATGTGTGTGCTGGGGGTGGGGGTGCAGGAAGAAGGACAGGAAACTCCCTCCCACCCCTCCCCCAACTTCCCTTTCCTCCAATTTCTGCTGGATACCACAGCAGGCATTCAAGGGGTCCCTGATTCCGGTCCCACCTGGCTAGAGGTGAGGAGGCCTGGGATGGGAGGAAGGGACATGGCTTGTGTTCATGGGGTGGGAGTGGAAGGTCCTCCATTCCAGTCACCTCCCGGGAGCCAGGCAGAGAGGGAATGGTGACTCTGCCCGAGGCCATCCTCTCCCATCCGGAGGAAAGGCCAGAGGAAGCTGAGATTTTGGCCAAGGTGACCTCGGGGAGGGGCTTGTCTGCTCTGGGGTCTCCCTCCTTTCAGGAGTTGGAGAGCTGAGCTCTGAGAACCCCATAAGCCCTGCCTCTTCCCTGAGTCTCCCACTGGCGAGGCACACACCCCGTGTTCCCAGTTTGGCTCTGCTTCTCTGGTACACACACTTCCCTGGGTAACACACAGTGACGGCACATTTTGCGTGACACACAGACCTCCTTGGTATCAAACATTCAGCCACCTTACACATTCACACACACACATCCCTTCCCTTGCTTACACACACAGACTCATCCCTGCATCTCCAGTGTCTCACACCAGGCACTTCACACACATGCCTGCTCCTATGACACATATACACACATTTCGGTGTTACACGCACATGTCCCCTATCACCAGGAGACCCATCCTTCCTTTTCTTGTTACACACCGTTCTACATTTCCCCCACGAATCCCAGCCTTTCTCTTGTTATAAACCTACTTTCCGTGTTGCACACACCCCCTCTGATGTCACTGTTGCACACCTCCATGTGTCACACCCAGCCACTGCCTCTCTGGAGTCACACCCACACCCTTTTCTTGTCACATTCCCTCACCAGCTTCTCCAGGTCCCACCCCACCCCATCCACGACCGTGTCTCTCTCTCTCTCTCTCTCTCTCTCTCTCTCTCTCTCTCTCTCTCACACACACACACACACACACATAGAAGCCCTTTCCCTTGACCCATACAGCTTCTCGTGGCTCACACCCATTCGGCATCCCCACACACCCCTTTTCATGTCACACACGCCCTTACTCATGTGTCACACTCTGCCACAGCCTCCTCTGGGGTGATAAGCACATATGCCTTCTCTAGTCACACATACTCCTTTGAGGGTCTCAAACATTAAGCCCCCATTCCTCTCAAGCAGCCTTGTTTCTTACACACACACACACACACACACACACCCTGTATCCCGTCATATCTACAATCTCCAATGTCACACATAGAGGCCTTTAAATGGACCACACAAACATATACACCTGTCCTAGCCTCATGCTTTCCAACCCAGCTTTACACACCCACCCTTCCCTCTATGTCACCCAACACACCCACCCGGCCGGTCCCCACGCACAAACCCACCTATGGCCCTCGCAGACCTCCCTTGGGGACAACCCCTGCTCGGGACACCGCCTGGGAAGGAGGCTGGGAAGCTCCGGTCCTCCACAGGCCTCCTCTATGCCTTCCCCTCCCCCGCCGGGATGGACTGCAAACCCGGGAGACACCCCTGTCCTAAAGGGTCACACCACACCCCCCTCAAGGACACTCAGACACCCGCCTGGGGGGACCCACGCCCCCATCCTGTGGGGCGGCCCCCAACGACACTAACTACCCCCTCCCCCAGCCCCTCTCGTCACAGACAAAGCTCAGGCCCGGGCCGCGGCGAGGCGAGGAGGGGTCGGCGTTAGCCCGCGCTAGCCCCTAGCTCGGTTCCGGCCTCGGGGAGGGCGCCGCCTCCGACCCCCCTCGCCTGTGCACCTGCCGTGTGGGGGGAGGATGGAGGATGGCGGCGAGGCCCCCACCCGCCCCCGCCGTGCCGCAGCCCCCTCGCACCCACCTCCCGTGTTGCTGCGCTTGGTGCAGACCACCTCGGGGGGCGTCTCGAGGGGCCTCTTGCGGGAGTCCGGGGCCTCGGGCTCCATGGGGGGCGCCTGGGGCGGCGGCTGCTGCTGCTGCTGTTGCTGCTGCTGCTGCTGCTGCTG
>NW_004524773.1:1349043-1353512 GCF_000260255.1 Octodon degus | reverse complement strand
GGCGGGAGGGAGCCGGGTGGGGGGCTGACAGAGCCTGGAGAGCGGATGTGCGCAGGGTGGGAGGGCAAGGGGGTTTCTCGGATTGACCCAGGCAGCACTGAGGGGTGGGGTCTCTCTCCGGATCACCGAGGCCGGGCACTGGCCGTGCCACTGGGGGGGACCGGAACCCCCTTTCCCTTCTCTGCTTGCCGGGGTGGAGGGCCGAGCCCCCCAGGCCCTGCTCGGGGCGGGGGGGGCCGGAGGTGAGCGGCGCAGACAACCCCTAGTGGGGGCCCGGGGGGCGGCGGGTGCAGGCTGCACCGGCGACGGGGCTGGTGGTGGCTGCTGGCCCGAGCATCTTCTTCCCGGAGGCTCCTACAGCAGCTGGCTCCTCCCACCCGCGCAAGGCCACGCCCTATCGGTCATGACCACGCCCCTTTGGCCCCTCCATTGGTCCGCCCTTGAAGTCTGGCCCTTGTCCCTCCGGGTTTGCCACGCCCCTCGCGGCCGTAGAGAGCAAGACCCGCTGCCTCCCTGGACGATATAAGGACCCTGACGTCCTCCATGCCTTTCCCACCCCCTCACCTTTAAAGGACAGTTTCTTGAGCACTTACTATGTGCTAGGATTAACTCTTATGTAAACGCTTCGCAGATGTCATCGTATTTAATCTCTGGGGTAAATGAGTCTGTGATATGCTTTTATCCCCATTTTACAGATGAGGAAACGACCTCAGGGCCCTGACTTCACTTGGTCAAAATAAGAAATTTCACTTCTTGGTGTCTCCTAACCCAGACAGCAAGAAAATTCCCCTTCAGATCGTCCATCTGTCCCATGAAGAATGGGCACAAGCATTCTGCCAGGACTCAGGAGATTGAATTCAGTGACCCTCTGAGCTACCTACAGCACATAGCACTAAGACTGGCCCTCAACTCCCGCAACAGTACTTGTGGTCACCTACTAAGTGCCAGCACTGCCCTACACAGTCTTGCCTCTTGCGAAGTATTAACTACCCAGGATGTTAAGAGAGTCTGGCTTTCCCAGGACAAAGCCACAGCCTGGCAACACGGTGTGTGCCTTGTCTAGCCACACAGACAGAGGGAAAATGGATTTGAAGAGAACGAGCCTTATTTCAGAGCCTGAAGTCATTGGATATAGCAGGTTCTTCCTCAGAATGGATCACTGATAATAGTTTGTGTTCTCTGATACATGAATTTTCTTCTCCTTAGATTCCTGGTCTCCAAGGAGTCTTTCCTTCATGGCTTGGCTAGAGGCAAGATTAGGCACAGAGGGGGGCAATAGGGAAATTGTGGCAGCTTGGGGGGTCTATGACGCTGGGGATCTGTTCCACTCCTTCCCTTGCTGTGCTTTCAGGTCCCCAGGATAGGGGGGGAGCAGATGGCCTGGGGTGGATAGGGTGGCTGCCCATCTGTCCCCTCCCCCCATTGTCCCTGGAGCCAAGGGGGATGGGAGGAGGTTGTGGTCCACTGCAGCCTGAATCCTCCCCCTCTATCTTCCTGGAGGGAGCTGAGGAGCCAGTTGCCATGGAGACAGGCAAGAGGCAAGTGGGATACAGGGAGAGACTGAGGTCAGGCTGAGATCCACACCTCAGGCTCTTGGAGTCACGTAGACTCACACCACGCAAGTACACGTCCCAACTTCTGTGAAGTTGGGCTTGAAGTTGGTCCTTGAGCTCAGAGTGACACAGGGCCTGCTCCAGGTAAAACAGGTGCACAATCTCAGCACAGTTTCACACAGCCACATGGAAGCAGGGAGGCTCCCAGGGGATAACCGCTGTGCACACATTTGCACGCATACACACATACTCACTGATGATGCACATTCAGTACTTTTCATCCAAAGCCACCACATGGGCTTTCGCATACAAATAGATCTGCCTATCAAAAGAGGAAGTGGTCAGATGTACTATCCATGTATGTCCTGGGTACGCATATTCAGACTCAACAACTCCACATATCTGAGAAGTTATACGTACATGATCAAAGACACAAGACATGCATAGTCTACGTTACATAAGATATACATGTTAGTGATGTGAGATGTACAGAATGACGAGCCGACTTGATCATGCCTTGTGCATGTAAGTTGGATATCACATACATTTAGATATGGGGTCCACATAACACAATGACTGGCCCTCCACAGCCACTCATGGACAAACACAGCACACGCGGAGAGCTATAGGCTGCTCAGTGTCCCCCATCGTGCCTAGAGCCCCAGCTCCACCCCCCCCAACCCTCCCATTTGGACGCACACAACAGCACAGTCGGTCACGCACTCACACTCACACACAAACACAAACCTCCTCCTAGATATTTTTAAACCCAGGCTAGTTCCGCTGCCATGGCAACCGCCCCAAACCCATCACCATAGCAACCCAACGTCAGCTTTCCAAGCGCCAAATCCTGGGGGATTGCAGGGCCCTAATCGGAGGCAAGCAGAAGGGGCTGTACCCTCTGCTAGCATCTGTGCCACCTCAGTGTCACTGTCCCAGAGCTTTCAGGGGGGCGGCCACTCTAGTCAGGGCAGGGGCCAAGCTGGTACATCACTTAGGTCAGGCTGGAGCAAGGGCAGCGCCCACCTGCTCTCTCCTCCTGCCCTCCCTGTGCTGGGCCAAGAACCGCCTGCACCTGGACATGCGCAGCCTGGACTTGAATCCTCACTGTGCCATTTACACACTTTGTGTCTTGGGCATGTCCTTGCCTTTCCTGACTCTCCTGTTCTTGAATTTGGAAAATACCGCTGTTGATGCCAGTGCCTCTTAAAGGGCTGTTGCGACTTGGTAGTTCAAAGCCAAGGCAGATCTACAGCCAAATCCTGACCTTCCTGCTTCCTATCTGGGTGAACTAGAAAGGGACTTCCTTCCTCTGTGACAAAGTGGGAACAACTAATAGCACAGGGCTGTTGGAGGCTTTCCCACCCAGGGGTGCGATCACTACTCTAAGAACTTTGTGTGTATTCTAACTTATTTAAGTTTCAAGCATGGACACATGGGAAGGTTATGACAATGACACTCGTTTTGCAGTATAAGAAACTGGAGACCCAGAGACCCTTACCTGGGGTCACACACCTACAAAGATTTGAAGGATGGGATTGGAACCCAGGCAAAGACATGCTTGGGCTGCAGAGATAGCTCAGTAGTCTAAGTGCCTGCTTAGGCGAGCACGAGGAACTGGATTCTATCCTTGGTGCCACAACTGTGCTGGCCCTGCCCTGGGTGTGCCGAATTGGCCACCGAGACCAGGCGTGGTGGCGCATGCCTGTAATCTCAGTGCTGGGGAGGCTGAAAACAGGAGGATCACTATGAGTCTGAGCTGTGTAGTGAGACCCTGTAGCAAAAACATAAAAAAAACCAGCTGTGAGGAGAAGCAGGAAAAGCACTGGTGTGGCGTTTGTGAGGCGGAGTCCTAGGGTCATTTGAAGCAGAGAATGACTTGAACATCTAAGGGATGCTTGAGGGAAAGGGGTCAGCCTGGGGGCTGGGACGTTGCCGGCTTCTATGCCTGGCTGTCTCAGCAGGGGAAGGGCAGCTGGAGAGAGAGGATCAGAAGCCAGCACACAAAGCGCTTAGCTCAATGAATTGCACAGAAGTGTAGTGCAAAAATGTAGCCTTGCACAAACATGAACACCAAAGGCTGATAACCACTTGGTGACTATTTATTGAGCAATGATTGTAAGTTGGAAACTGTCCTCAGCATTGGGGATCTCGCAGTGAACGATACAGACACCAATTCTAAGCTCATGAGCTCACATCCCAGGGAGACAGAAAATGAACAAGCAAAAGAAGGAAGACATATAGGTAACAGTAGGTCTTGTGGGAAAAATATATCAGGGAAGAGGAGAGAAGAGGTAGAGCCCAAGGGCTAAGGAGGGCAGAAGGTTAAGCAAGGTGGACAGGGAAGACCCCACTGAGGAGGTGAGGTCTGAGCAGAGGCCTGAACGGGGTGCAGGAGGGGGCACAGGAGGTGCAAAGACCCTGAGTGAATTGGAAGGAAATCCCAGGGTCTAGGAAAGTTAAGGAGTGGGGGACAGAATAGAGAGGGAAGAGGCCAGAGAATCAGGCAGGGAACCACACGTGTGGGGCCTGGAAGACTGCCGTAGACTTAGGGTGGACTCTTAGCTAACTGGGAGCTGAGGAGGGCTTTAAGCAGAGAAAGGATATGAGCCGACTGAGGTATTGTCACAAGTTCCTCCTGACTGTAAGTGAAGAATATGGAATAAGGGGCAGTGACAGAAATAAGCAAGGACCCCAGTCAGGAGGTGACTTGGGCCATCAGGACAAGAGGTGCTCTGGGGCCAGGGAGATAGCTCAGAGGTCTAGGTGCCTGCCTGGCAAGAGCAGGGACCTGGTTTTGGTGGTTGGCTTGGCATGCCCAAACTCACAGGATCCTGGCAGACTGAGGTCAGAGAAACTGGAGCAGCTATGGCTGGGGAAGCTGAGATAGGAGGATCACTATGGGTCCGACCTGTG
>NW_004524773.1:1345647-1348378 GCF_000260255.1 Octodon degus | reverse complement strand
GAGAGAGAGAGAGAGAGAGAGAGAGAGAGAGAGAGAGTCTGCTCTTGTGGGCCAGGAGGATGGGTAGCAGTGCAGGTGGGAAGAAGTCCTAAGACGTCCTCAGGGCCCACTTTTCTCCTGTAATGCTGGGTGCATTATTTATCATCAACAGAGCCTCAGTTTCTCCTTCTCCACATGAGAGTACTGAGGAAGCCCCCACCTGCAGGGTTCCTGAGTGGTCTCTGTATGTCACTGCACAGAATGTGTGCTTCACAAATGTTGCCCCGTGTAGTCTCATCCTGCAGGCTCTGGGACCAGGGCACCCCTGTGTCCTTCCTGGGGTGCAGGAATGGGCTGCAGGAGGAAGCTGAGGAGAGGTGCCTGCCTCCTGCATGCTCGCAGGATCCTGGGAGACTGAGGTCAGAGAAACTGGAGCAACTATGTCTCCGCGCGGAGAGGCCTGCGGTGTCTTTCATTCCTAAAAGCCTCTTTGTAGGGTGGGGAAACTGAGGTCCAGGGAGAGTTTAAGCTTGCTCAGGAGCCCACAGTGATTTGGGAGTGGAGCCAGGGCTAGAATCCTTCCCTGTTTCTTGTCTCCCAGGGCTGTGTTGCCCGCAGCACTGGCTGCCACCTTGGTGATTCTGGCCTCTGACCGAGTCCCTACCCCCACTCCCAGCCGAGACATCTTTCTCGGACTCCCTCCTGTCTCTGGGAAAGAGTCCAAACCCTCTTGGTAGCTCGGGCCAGAAACCTTGCCGTTGCCCTTGACACCACTCCTGCTGCCACTGCGAGGCCAGCCCATCAGGGAAGCCTTTCAGCCAGGTCTTTACCTCCTTGTCCTCCAGCAGGGGGCTGTCACCTTCTGTCTCTGCTTCCTCCACTCCCCACTTCTGGGTTCACCTAGACTTTCCAGGCTACCAGTGTTGTCTCCTCAAAGGGAAGTCAGATAGGGCTCGGTGCTGTGACCAAATAAATAAAAACTGAATCTGGTGAGAACACTGAGAAACCCTCAAGAGGACTCTTAACTTCTTTTTCTTTTCTTTTTTTTTTTTTTTTGGCAGAACCGGGGATTGAGCTCAGGTCCTTGCGCTTGCCAGGGAAGCGCTTATTCCACTGAGCCATCTCCCCGGCCCCCCAAAACAGAACCGGGGATTGAACTCAGGCCCTTGCACTTGGCAGGGAAGTGCTTATTCCACTGAGCCATCTCCCCAGCCCCTTAACTTCTTTTTCTTCTTAAACTTTACTTCGCTTTCTTTTTTCCTAGCACTGGAGTCCAAATATAGGACCTCATGCATGCTAGGCAAGTGCTCTACTACTAAACTCCGGTCCACAGCATTTTTCCTTTTTTTTTTCTGTAGTGGGGATTGAACCCAAGATCTTCACATTGAGCTGCATCCCCAGCCTCTCTGCTCCCAACTTTTTGTCTTAAATTGAGATAGAATCTCACTAAATGGCCCAGGCTGAGTTCAAACTTGGAATCTTCCTGCCTCAGCCTGCCTGGTAGCTGGGATTATAGGGGTATACCAACTCACCTAGCTCATTTTTCTTTTTCGTTGATATAACATTGTACATATTTATAAAATTGTATACCCAGTTGTTAAAGCTTTAAGTATCAACTTTGTGATATTTTACTCCCTGCCAGAGTGGAAAGGGGATCGTAGTGGTACCTTGTTCCTAGGATTAGGAGGGTGCATCATTCATCCTGCATCTGCTCCAGCAGGCCTGGCAGCCAGGGCCTCTGTAGTGCTAACTTGTTTATTCCTCGAGGGACACAGTGTGGCTCCTGCTATTGTTATGCCCTGTTTTTGTTTTTTTTTTTTTGTTTTTTTGAGAACCGGGGATTGAACTCAGGCCCTTGCACTTGCCAGGCAAGCACTTATTCTATTGAGCTATCTCCCCAGCCCTAAAATTGTCTTTATTTTTTATTTTATTTTTTGCAGAACTGGGGATTGAACTCAGGCCTGTGCACTTGCCAGGCAAGCACTTTTTCTACTGAGCCATCTCCCTGGCCCTCATTTTGCCCTGTTTTACAGATGAGGAGACCAACTTGTGAAGGGGTCCACTATAAGAAGCAGAGCTGAGCTGGGCTTGGTGGCCCATGCCTGTAATCCTCAGGAGGCTGAGGCAGGAGGATCACTGCAGGTTCAAGGTCAGCCTGGGCTACATAGTGAGTTGAAGGCCAGCCTAAACTATATAATGAAGCTATGTCTCAAAAAACAAACAAAAAAAAATGCAAAATACAAATGTTCAACAACAACAAAAACAAGCTAAAAACCAAAAAGAAAATGTAGCTGGAGCTGGGCATGATGGCACACACATGTAATTCCAGCACCCTGGAAGACTGAGGCAGGAGGATTTCAAATTTGGGCCCAGCCTGGATGACTTCATGACTTAGTGAGAACTTGACTTAAAAAAAGGGGATGTGGGGCTGGTGAGATGGCTCAGTGGTCTAAAGCACCTACTTAGAACAAGCTAAGCCAAGCAAACCACAGGGACCTCGGTTCAATCCCCCAGCACCACATGCCAGCCCACCCACCCCCTGGTGGGCTGAGCTGGCCACACACAAAATAAATAAATATTTAAAAAAAAAAAGGGGAGGATGGGGAGGGAGTGGGAATGCAGCTCAGTGTGAAGATTCTGAGTTCAATCCCCCGTACTGGGCTGGGGAGATGGCTCAGTAGAATAAGGGCTTGCCTGGCAAGCACAAGGGCCTGAGTTCAATCCTCGGTTCTGTAAAAATTAAAAAAAAAAA
>NW_004524773.1:1330431-1345547 GCF_000260255.1 Octodon degus | reverse complement strand
AGAGAGAGAGACAGAGACAGACAGAGAGACAGAGAGACAGAGACAGAGAGAGAGATCGGAGATTGAGTTTAAGGGTACTCTAGTGTACTCTACCACTGAGCCAGTGGTGTGTGTGTGTTTTGAGACAGGGTCTTGTTAAGTTACTAAATTGCCTAGGCTAGGGGCTGGGGAGATAGCCCAGAGGTCTAAGCGCCTGCCTGGCAAGTGCAGGGACCCAGATTCAATACTTGGTATTGCATGCCGTGCAGGCCCCAGAATGGTGGTACACACCTGTAATCCCAGCACTGGGGAGGCTGAGACAGGAGGATCACTATCAGATCAAGCTGTATAGTGAGATCCTACACCAAAAATAAACAAATAAATTTTAAAAAATTGCCTAGGCTGCGCTCACACTTAGTGATTCTCCTGTCTCAGCTTCCCTTGATACTGGGCTTATAGGCTTTCATCACCACATCTGGCTAAGTTTGAGTCCAGACTAATAGGGTCATTGACCGGCTCGCTGTCACCTGGTGAGGAGGTGCACAGAGCCCCAGTGTTACGAAGCGCTCCCCGCTATCCCTGCTGTGCCCGTTAGATTGGACAGGGCAGTGCAGAAGGTGTGGGAGTTTGTTGATTGACTCCACAGATGTCCTAATGATTTGAGCTACTGGGACACTTTGCTGCCCAGGCTGGCCTTGAAACCCAGTGCTGTGGCAAACACCTCTAGTCCCAGTACTCAGGAGGCGGAGGAGGGAGGAGCACCGTGAGTTGGAGGCCACCCTGGGCCACATAGTGAACTATATAGTGAAACTCTGTCTCAAACAAATACCAGCACCAGGGTGTACAGGGTCTCACTATGTAGATCGACTCGAAGTGATCCTCCTGTTTATGGCCACCCAAGTCCTGGGGTTACAGACACACACCACCACACCTGGTCTCAATAGCCGTCTCAGCGTGCCCCGGGGTCGGGCCGGCACAGCAGACCCGGGCATCAAACTCCTGGTCCCTGTGTCTGCCTAAGCAGGTGCTTTAATCCGCTGAGCTATTTGGCCAGCTCACAAGCATAATATTGACAGCACTTCAACATTTTTGTTTTAAAAAGCAAAACCAAAAACTCCCAAACAAACAAAAATGTCTGTAGTTTCCAACACATTTTCCCGTACCTGTGACTTACTATAGCTGACCTGTGACTTAACCATCAGCCTGGCCTCCTGCTACCGCGATGTACTTAGCCAAGGCCGGGTTTGCGCTGTGCCCTCTGTCCCTGCTGCTCTCCTGCCCTGGGACGTCAGGCACTCAGGCAAAGTCTCTCCCCTCTCCCAGCACCCCCTCCCCCACCATTCTCACTGTCTTAAAAACAGGCTCTCTCACATGAACGCGGTCTCAGTAGCTCTCTGTTCAAAACCCTCTGGAAGCGGCATCTACTAATCAGACTGGGCTTCTGCCGCTTGGCCAAATCAGCACCGGACAGGTTACCAGGGACCTTGGCGTGGCTCAGTCCCACAGTGCGGTGACCTGGCCTCCTATCACTTGAGCACTCTCCTCCTGACGTCTCGTTCTTCCCTTGGCTTCCAGGAAGCTCCACTGATGATTTTCCTTCTAGCTTCTGGGTCTTCACACATTGGAGGATCTAGGGGCTTGATCCCCTCCTTCCTTTCCCTCCTCCTCCTTCTCCTCCCTCCCTCTCCCTCCTCTCTTCTTTTCATAGCACTGGGGATTGAGCCCAGGGCTTTTGCACTGAGCTACATTCCCAATATATATATATATAGCTACAGGATCTCGTTACACAGCTCAGACTCATAGTGATTCTCCTATCTCAGTTTACCCTGCGCTGGGATTACAGATGTGCGCCACCATGCCCAGTTTAAAATATATATATATATATATATTTTTTTTTAAATTTTATTTATTTATTTAATTGTGTGTGTGTGGCCAGCTCAGCCCAAGGTCCCTCTGCTTTGCTAAGCTTGTTCTAAGCAGGTGCTTTAGACCACTGAGCCATCTCACCAGCCCTAAAAATTTTATTTTTGAGACAGGCTGTCTATAAATTGCTGAATTGCCCAGACTAGGCTAGAATTTGCGATCCTCCTGCCTCAGTCTCCCAGGGTGCTGGGAATAGGCATGTACCACCACATCTGGATTTTTTTTTTTTCCTTCTTCTACTTCATTCACTTCTTTGGTGATGGATTCCCAAATCTTTCACGTTTTCGTATTCATTCAGTCATTCTCTCTTTCTCTCAATTCATGTAAGAATTCAGACTCATCCATTCACCTGTCTTCCTGACCTCTTGGCTTCTCCTTGGAAATCTTTCATACTTCTTCCTGTCCAAAGCCAAGTTCCTGATCCCCATTCTCCTCTGCAGCTGGGATTCATCTAATCTCCATGGATGGAAATGCTGTTCTGGCAGCTGTTTCAGGGATCAAAAATTTTGGAACCTTCCTTCCTTGCTTGCTTGCTTGCCTGCCTGCCTGCCTGTCTTCCTTCCTGCCTTCCTTCTTTGTTTCTTTTTCTTTCTTCTGAGACAGGGTCTCACTATGCAGTTATGCAGTTCGGGCTGGCCTTCTGCTCACTTTTGTAGCCCCAGGCTGGTTTCAAACTCACAGAGATCCTCTGGGCTCATCCTCCTGAGTGCTGCAGTTATAGGTGTGCACAACCACGTGGAGGCATCCGGGCTGAGACCGAATGGCATGTGTGGGCAGGGATCGAAGTTGTGTCCCTGTGCTTGCCAGGTAGGTGCTTATGCCTCTGAGCTATCTCTCCGGCTCCTGGAACCATTTCTAACTCCTCTCTCTAACTCCTCTCTCCAGCACCCAAACCCCCAGCCATCCTGCTGCTCTACCTTTAGGAGCTACTCAGATTCTAAGCATTTCTCACCACCTCCCTGCTGCCCCCCTTGGAGAACCACCATCACCTCTCATTTGAATTTTTAAGTATTTCGCTGAAATTTTTTTATTAATGTGAAATTCATATGACATAAAATTATTTATTTACATATTTATTTATTGTCTTCTTGTGAGACAGGGTCTCACAGCACCATTGAGGCTGGCCTTGAGTTCACTTGGTAGCCCTGGCTGATCTGGAGCTCCCAGTGAACCTCCTGCCTCAGCCTCCCGAGTGCTGGAGTTACAGGTGTGCACCACCAGCCCAGCCTCACCTGTCAGCTTTTAATACACTCGCAGTGTCGTTTAGTCACCTCTGACTGGTTCCAGAGTTTTCCTCCACTAATGAGACCCCATTTCCGCTAAGCAGTGGATCCCTTTACTCTGCTTTATTTTCTTTGCAGCATTTATCTCCTCCAGCATATTTATTTGCATGTGTTTGGCTGCCTTTATCTAGGGAATAGGCTTCCTGTACTTTGTTCACTAAGTATCTATCTCTAGAAAGTATCTATCTTTTCTATCACGCAGAAAAGATACCTGGAACATAACAGCTGCTCAATAAATGCTTGAAGAACTAATGAACTGGATTCATTTCCAGGGGAGAATGAAGCTCACCAAAGCGTCATGGCCTGTGGCAAGTCATAGAGCTTGTAAGAGGAAGACTCAGGACCCTAACACACATTTCTCTGACAGCAAAACCCAAGATACTAACAGGGTTGTCTTGAGAACTTTCTAACCTGGACTCATAATAACCTGGCATGTTGTTATCATCATCATCATTATTATTATCTTTATCAAGATCTAACTTACAAGGGCTGGCGAGATAGCTCAGCAGGCTAAGTGCCTGCTTAGGCAAGCGCAGGGACTGGGGTTCAATTCCTGGCACCACATGCAGCACTGGGCCCACCCACGGGTGTGCAGAGTGAGCCAGTGAGTCTGGGGGTGGTAGCATAGGCCTGTAATCCTAGTGCTTGGGAGGCTGAAAACAGGAGGCTCACTACAAGTCTGATCTACATAGTGAGACCCTGTACCACACACATAAAATTTCCTCCGGCATGAAACGGACGCTCAGCAAATCCAGGATGACTGGCATTCAGGGCACCTTCAAAGTGAAGCTCACCCAAGTTTCAGGGTCTCAGAAGGACCTTGGTCATATGTTCCTACAGTTGGACATTTTGTAAAATTTGTAGAGGAAAGGTGCAATTGGCTAAGACCACCTGTAGTACTTCTTTGTTACAAATCCCATTGCCATGGGTGATGTAAGAGTGCCTCAAGCATTTACAGGATCTTGATGGGGTTTGGAAAGATATTTTTAATGTGGTTCACAGACACTGCTGGGTATGGAAATCCTTTAATGCTTTTTTTTTTGGCTCTTTTTTTTTTTAAATTTGTGTGTGTGTGTGTGTGTGTGTGTGTGTGTGTGTGGCCAGCTCAGCCCACCAGGGGGCGGGGCTGGCTGGCATGTGGTGCTGGGGGATTGAACCGCGGTCCCTGTGCTTTGCTAAGCTTGTTCTAAGTAGGTGCTTCAGACCACTGAGCCATCTCACCAGTCCTTTAATGCTTTTTTGTTGTTGTTGTTTTGGTACCAGGGATCAAACTCAGGACCTTGACCCTGCCAGGCAGGCACTTATGCCACTGAGCTGTCTTCCCAGCCCAGGTATTCTTAAACTATCTAACTAGTTTTCGTGGTGCAGGAATGGCTTCCAGAAATGATCCAATAACTAACTAGGTGTGAAGCCCCAGGCTAGTGCACCATCACTATGTCCTTTGGTGGCCACTCTGGAAGCACCTGTGTGAGAGACGTGAGTCAAGAATTGAGAAAATTGAGGGCTGGCCAGAGAGCTCAGCAGACTAAAGCGCCTGCTTAGTCAGAGCACAGCGGCTGGGGTTCGATCCCCTGCGTGCTGTGTCGGTCCCGCCCCCAGGGCCCGCTGAGATGGCGATTGAGACTGGGCGTGGTGGTGCATGCCTGTAATCCCAGCGCATGGGAGGTTGAAAACAAGAGGCTCACTACAGTCCAATCCGTGTAGCAAGACCCTGTAGACCCCGCACTAAATACATAATAAATAAATAATAATTGAGGGGGCTGGTGAGATGGCTCAGTGGTCTAGAGCGCCTACTTAGAACAAGCTTAGTATATCACAGAGACCGCGGTTCAATCCCCCAGCACCACAGGTCAGCCAGCCCCGCCCCCTGGTGGGCTGGGCTGGCCACACACACACACACACACACACACACACATAAATTAAAAAAAAATAAAGCTTCATATTTAAAAAAAAAATTCACATAACATCATCAATTTTGGAAGCTAAAACTTTTTTTTTTTTTTGTGGCAGGACCGGGAATTGAACTCAGATCCTTGCGTTTGCCAGTCAAGCGCTTATCCTACTGAGCCACCTCCCCGACCCCCCTAAAACTTTTTTATAAAGAATTTAAGTGGGTAAGAGGGGCTGGGGACCTAGTTCAGAGGCACAGCACCTGCCTGGAAAGTGCGAGGTCTTGAGTTTGTTCCATAGCACAATTTAAAAAAAGAAAAGAAAAGAAAAAGCCATTGGCCAAGCTGCTTTCTTTTCTCTTCGTGGCTATATTATGAAATATGTATGAAGCAAAAAGTAGGCACATCATGCACATTAAAAATATCACATTATCTTCCGTGTTTTTTTTTTTTTTGCAGAACCGGGGATTGAATTTACGCCCTTGTGCTTGCCAGGGAAGCGTTTATTCTATTGAGCCATCTCCCCAGCCCCACTTCCGTGGTTTTTATAAAACCACTTTTAAAAAGTCTTAGCTTTTAAAAATATGTATATAGAAAAGAAAAAAGATATGCATGAATTTTATTAGTTTATATTTCGTCCCATAATCCCTGGTACAGGGGATCGAACCCATGGCCTTCACACTGAGTTGTACCCCTAACACCTTTTTATTCTGAGACAAAGTCGCTAAATTGCCCAGTGAGCTCAAACCTGCGATCTTTCTTCTTTAACCTTCCTGAACGCTGGGATTACAGGCGTATGTCACCACGCTCAGCTAATTCATATCCCGAGGAAAGTTTCACGCTCAGAAAATTTTGTGTTCGAGCTTTTATACTTTTTAAAGAGGGCCCGCCCCCTTAATTCCTTAAGGTGGATCCGCTGGGTGGCTGTAAAATCCGTGTGATCCAGGCTACAGTCTGTGTGTCTCGATGTACCGGCCCCTTGGCTAAAAGAAAGTTATAATAATGTCCATTTTCCCAGGCTGCTGTGAGCTTGAAATAAGGGAAAGTTATTAAATGGTTGGTGCAGAAGTGAACCGTGCCAAGCTATGAGAAATCGCAACCAGTCTTTGGGGTTGAGTCCTGGCCAAGCCCTCCTACGGCTCGCGTTCACTTCCTACCAATACACCTCCTGCACCTGGGGGCGGAGTCTAGAGTCTGTTTCCGGGATCCTCTATCCACCCTTCTCTAGGGAGCAACTCTTTTGTATGACTGGCGGCATTTTTAGCCAGTATTATTGGACTCGAGACAGACGCTAGGGTGTCTCCCAAAGCCTTTTAGGAACGCCTCTTCCAAGTTGGCCAATTGTAATCTTTGGAGGGCGGGTTCTTCTCTGGGGCGGGACAGAGTGACAGGCTTGTTTTTCGACTAATGAAAACTAGGCTGCGGGCAAGCCAAACCAATCAGAAGTGGGTAGGGGCCTGGGGCGGGGCCGGAGCGCCGGCAGTTGAACGGCTCGCGAGGAAGGGTATCCGTGGAGAAGGTGAGAGGCTGCGAGAGCGCCGGGTGCTCCTGGTGCACGGGCTGCGGCGACGCTCTTGGGGGGAGGGGTCTCTCGGGGGCGAGTGGGCTGCGACGGGCGGAGGACTCGCAGGGTGGGAATTAGGACGGGGCGCCCTTTTAACGTGGTCGGGAGCTGTGAGACAAGAGGCTAGAGTGTGACGGGGGGGGGTGTCGGAGCTCGAAGCAAAGACTTTAATGGGCGAAGTCGTTAAGGCAGAAGACCACAGATGATGGAACATAAAGGTGCTGATGTAACACAGCGTTGCGACTTAATGGGAGGTTTTTATGGGTGTTCATTATTAGGAGGACTGGGAGGGCAGAGGTTCCTTTTTCTGATCTAAACTGACTTGTATGATGCAAAAACCAGTATTTGGAGAGGCAGGAAGGGAGCCAGTCCTTCCGGGATGAGGATTTGCTTTGATGAGATATGAAGGGATGTCCTACACGTAACGATTACTATGTGCAGGCCCCTAGCAAGTGTTTTAGATTAGTAATAATAACTGTTATTGTATGCGGTGCTAGGTGTGGAACCCCGGGGTTCTTTCACTAAGCTGGACTCCCAGACCCTGAATTAATTCTTAACTTTCCTAACTCTGCTGATGGTTGAGTGTGGGCCCTGGCTTCTGGTGGCCCCAGTTTGAATCCTAGCCCTGTGCTGGCCCTACTGAGCTAGTACTGAGCGTCACACTGGCTTTGGGGGCAGTTGTGGACCCCTCTGTGCCTTCCTCGCCTCAGCGGTAGAATGACCTCACCTTTTTCTCTGGACTCTATCTAGCAGCCTCAACGTTTTTGCTTAATGGTGGCTCCCCGGGTGTCTGTTTTCAGCCTAGTTCTCTGTCCTGAACTGCAGGGCAGTATTTCAATGGTCCACATTTGCTAGCTCAGGCTGCCTTAAGGGCAGATCTGGTGTGGCTTGTGGAGCTGGGGATTGAACCAACCACCGTCCCCTGTGCTAGCATGAGTTTACTGAAGCAGGCGCTTTAAACAACTGAGCTAACTCGCAAGCCCCAACACTTGTGTATTTTGAAGTCCAGTTGACATCCAGAATTTAAATAAACTTGTCTCATCCTTTCAGTTTCCAAACGCAGCAGATGGCAGGTTCTTCCTTCCAGGGACTCAGGACAAATACCTTGGAGTTGTGCGCAACTCCTGCCTTTTCTCTGTTGGTTTTTTTTTTTTTTTTTTGGCAGAACAGGGGATTGAACTCAGGCCCTTGCGTTTGCCAGGCAAGCGCTTATTCTACCGAGCTATCTCTCCGGCCCCTTCTCTCAGTTCTGTGTACGGTCTGTCAGCAGATCTGTTAACTTTGTCCCCAAAACATATGGAGTCAGGTGCAGTGGTACACATCTGTAATTCCAGCTCCCCGGGAGGTTGAGGCACTAAGATGGAAAGTTTGAGGCCAGCCTGGGCAGTTTAGTGAGGCTCTGTCTGGCGTTGGGGGAAGGGCTGGGCCAGAAGGGCAGAGCCTTTCAGTCTCCAGTACTGCAAACAAACACACGCACAGATCCAGGATCCAGCCAGCTCTCAGCGTCGCTTGTGCTGCCACTCGGGGTCAGGCTATCACCCCTTTTTACCTAATCTTTTGGAGTGCTCTTGACCCCCTGTTAGATCGTACTGCTGCTGTGTTCCCCCTCCTGGCTCTCACTCAGCCAGAGCCCCCACTGTGCCCCCAACTGATCCAGCTTCCTCCTTTCTCCCCACAGCTCTCATCCCCTTCTACATTCCCCCGGCTCACACTGCCTCAGCCACCTTGGCTCCCTTGCTGTCCTGTGTTGTCACCACAGGACCTTTGCACTTGTCTGCACGGCTTCTCCCTCTTTTCCTTTAGGTCTCTGTTGGGATGTTAACTTCACAGACAGGCTCTTGCTAAGCACCCCAGCTAGTGTAGGGCCTGGCCCTGCCTGGCTCGTCAGCGGGCTTAATTTTCCTCCTAACACTACTACCTGAAATAGATTATTGTTATGTCTACTGGGCTTCTCAGACCTGCCTGCCCCACTGGCTGCATGTGGCACTGGAAGAGCACGTAGGTGCACAAAGCATCCTCTGCATGTGGTGGTGGAGTGCCCTACAGCACTGTGCTGCAGCGGGCTTGAAAGCTCTGAAAGGTGTGCTGTCACTGCCCCCGGTGGCTCCCAGGGTGTCTGTTTTCAGCCTAGATCTCTGTCCTGGATTGCAGGACAGCACCCCTCCTTAAGTCTCCCTGTGGGATGCGCAGGGTTGCTGAGCTGGGAGGGTCTTGGCAGGACAGTCACCTGGACAGATCATGGTGCCTAAGGGAAGAGGGCCTCAAATTTAGCGCCAGAAGGAGCTTGTAGGAAATGCACATTCCTGCCCTCTTTCCCCCCACTTGAGCTTCTGTAGGTTGGAGGACCAGTGCCTGTGGTCAGGCTGATTGATGTTCCCGTGCTCTGAGAAATAGGCTGGTTCAGAGCTTGGGCTGGAGGGCAGTGACTTGACTGTCCTCCTCTGTGGTAGAGGCTCTCCTGAGCAGTGTTGGGGGTGCTGGAGACCCAGCCTGGGAGTGGGGCTTCCAGCAGGAGGCGGGTGGAGCTTTGGCCTGTAAGGTGACCAGGAAGGAGCTGAGGGAGAAGACCTTGGCTGTCTCCTCAGTGCCCGTGACCCTAATCCGTGGCACCTCCCATTACATTGTTAGTCATTGTGTAAGGGCAGGCGACTGGAAGTACAAGAATGGTAAGAACAGCTCTGCCCTCTCAGTTCCTGGTCTTTGGGCTAGGAATGGGGTCATGGGGTGGTAGCCGGAATACCAGGCTGGACTGGACTATGTGGTGGTGGGTCAGTGCAGGCTAAGGGGGCTCTAGGGTGGTGATTTGGCCATGTCTGCGTGGGAGGTGGTGGTGTGGATTTGTCTTTGAGGAGTCGGGCAAGGAGGGGAGATTGGCCTTGGGGTGGGAGGTGTGAAGTCTGTGAGCATCCTGGGAGGAGGTTTAGAAGGAACCAGGGGCGGTGCTGTAACATGGGGAGAGAGCGAAGGGGTCACCTTAGTGAAAGGCAAGAGGGAGAGGGCTGGGGGCAGGGAATTAAGTGTGTCTGAGCTGGAGCCTTGATGACATGAAAACTGGTGTCAGTTATGTGGGCCAGAATGGGGCGTCCACGGGCGCAGGGCTGGGCTGGGTGGTGACGTCACGGGTAGCAGGGGCGGGGCCTCAGAGGACTAGGGAGGCCGGGTCCGGAGGCTGAGGCAGAAAAGCAGCGCTGGGAGAGACTTGGGGCTGGAGTGAAATCAGCAACCAGGATGGAACATTGGTCACAGAGCGAGGACGGAGGGTGCAGGTAAAGGGACAGGGTTGGGGCGGGAAGGGGGAGTCCCAGACACGGGGCAGAAGGTGTTCTAGGAGGGGTCTCCAAAGGGAAGAGAGGTGGAAAATGTGGGCATGGGTAGGGAGGGGCTTTGGAAAGAAAGTGAAATACGGGGGGAATGGAATACAGGCAAAAAGTGAGGTGTGTGCGGAGTTGAACCTTAAAAATTATGCGGGTAGAATTCTGGCAGAATAATGGAGGGACTTCAAGTAAAATATGCAGGGACCCCTAGGAGAATATGGGGCCTGGGGTAGAAGCAGTAACCTCTCACCCCCATCCAGGGATAGGATGAAAATAGGGACCATAGGGGGAGGGGGTTGGGGGCGCACAGCACGCGGGGGCAGAGCCGGTGTGCAGGGAGGGGGCTCTGCAGAAGAAGGGGGAACTGAGATGCCGTGGTGGTCCAGGCGGGGAGGCGGGTCGAACTGGCGGGAGTGCGGGATTCGCTAGTCAGGTAACACTTGGTATAAGCCCCCAGATGGGGATGGGAGGAAAGGAAGGAGAGAGAGGAGAGAGAGAGAGAGAGAGAGATGAGAGTGTGTGTGTGTGTGTGTGTGTGTGTGTGTGTGTGTGTGAAGGGGAGAGTTGAATTCAGGCAGATAACTCCGAGGCCGGTTGCCTGAGACCGAGATGGCTGGGTTGGAGCTAAGTTCATCAGTGGAAGTGGCGATGGGCCACTGCTGTCGCGGGTGAAAGTGGTTTTTTGTTTTTTTGTTTTTTTTTGCAGTGGCATGGGGAAGAGGGCCAGGCCGGGTGGGCGGTAGAGATGGAGTGTGGTCGACCCCCTTTCTCCTCCGTTACCACGAGTGGGGGTGGTGATGCCACCGCTTCTCAGGTGTTGCAACGGGGGCCTCCAACTCCTTAGTAACCTCCCGCGCCTTGGCAACCGGGACGGCGCGGCCGCTGATTGGCTGATAGAGTGTGAGGGGCAGGAACTGGGGGTGGAGTCTAGAACACTGCGGCGGCGGGGTGGGGGTGGGGGCAGCACTTCCAGGCACTGCCTGTAGGATCCGGGAATGAGATGTTTTTTGCAGTGTGCAGCTGTCAGTTTGCAGCAAGACCTGGGGTTATTAAACCCTTTAACCCCAATAGAATGAAAGCATCATTACCAAAGTATGAGTTTTCCGGGGGAGGGTACTTACCACGTTTCATGAGCTCCTCCAAAAAGCAACACAGAAAGGCTCTCTCCAAATAAAAATAAGAGCTCAGCTCTAGAGGCAGAGAAGTGCCTGACAGTGTGTGGGGGGACCAGGCGGTTGCCCTCAGAGAGGGGGTCTGGAATTGACTGACGTAATTTTCCAAAGCTTGTGAGCCCGTTCATTTGTCTTCTGAGAAGAGTTCAAAAATTTCATTTAAATCTCAAAATCTAAAGGATTCTGAAAAGGTTCAGGTCGTAGAGCCTGAGGCTCATCTTGTCACACAATGCTTTTCCAGTGTTAGACTCTAGGAAAGGCTTCTTGAGGAAAGCGTAGGACTGGAGGTGAGGGACGGTGGAGGAGACCAGGCATGGGGGCGGGGCTGGCCCGGAGCGTGGCTCTGCTTGGAGCAGCAGTGGCACGAGACAGAGCTCCTCTTGCTATCCGTTTCCTCATCTCTGTGCTGGAAAAACTGCGTAAGGCACGCACTTGCCTTATTCTGTGGTCTCTTTCAGTGTCAAAAACAAAGTAATAATAGCAGTAATGAAGATTATGCCAAGATGGATTAGATGACTGCATTGTGTCAGGCATCAGCTCATTTCTTCTAGAATTTTATTGTGCTTCACTCACGCCGTCATATCATTCTAAGGATGTGAGCATTGTTGCCCTGCTGTAGACTTACAGAAGCCACATGAATGTCATCTGCCCCTGTGACATGGTGGATCTTATCACTTAGCCTCCTCTCCCCATTCACGATCTTCAGCCCTGTTGACCTCTTTGCTGATTTTAGAAAACAAAAAACAAAAACCCAGGGCAAGGGAAGTAGCTCAGTAGAATAAGCCCCTGCCTGGCAAGCACAGGGTCCTGAGTTCAATCCCCGGTTCAAAAAAAACCAACCAAACAAACAAACAAAAAACCCCAGGAAGATCCTACCTTGAGCCTTTGCCTAGCTCTTCCCAAAGACCGGGTTCTCTGCTTCTGATATTCAGCTCCCTCCCTTCTCTCTCCCACCTTGGCCAAGGGAGCAGCTCCTTCCCCCATATCTTCTTTTCAGTGTGACTTTGCATGTGTGTGCATGCGTGCATATGTGTGTGTGTGTGTGTGTGTGTGTGTGTGTAACTGGGGATTGAACACAGGGCCTCCACATTGTGCTATATCCCCAGCCCTTTTTTCATTTTTCATTTTGAGATAGGATTTCTCTGAGCTGCTAAGTTGCCCAGGCTGAGCTTAAATTTGCAATCTTCCTGCCTCAACCTCCCTCAACCACACCCAGTTTTGCACAGGTTTATACTTGTGACTACGCCTTTCCTGAGAGCAGGGGTGTGGTCTGGCTTCTCACTGCATCCCCAGTACCAGGATGGCTCCTGCCTTAGGGCTATGGAGTGGCTCACAGATCATTAGGTTAACTGTCCTAATCACGTGCAGAAGAACCTGGGTGGGCAACAGAGGCTCATCCTCTGTTCTAGCTCCGTGTAGAAGCAGTGTGGATAGTAGGAGCTCTGCTGCCTGAGAAGTCGTTCATGCATACGGCAGACTAATTCTTTTTAATTTTATTTATGTGTGTGTGTCCCGCTCAGCCCACCAGGGGGCCGGCTAGCTGGCATGTGGTGCTGGGGGATTGAACCGCGGTCCCTGTGCTTTGCTAAGCTTGTTCTAAGTAGGTGCTTTAGATCACTGAGCCATCTCACCAGCCCGGCAGACTAATTCATAAAATCAGTGATTAATTCAATGTATCAAGGTGCTGTTTAGCCCTGGCTGTTCTCTGGCTTTGAAGTACATGGCTTATGCTCTGACCTCCCTCAGCTCTCTGCGAGGGACGCCTCCGGGAGGCCTGCGGTGACTGCTTGACCCTGTGCTCCCTGTCCTTGCTAGCTTGATTTTTTCACTACAAATATCTGCTGGATGAACAAATGTATGAATGGCTGCTAATCAGCAGTGTGAATGATTCTCTTGGTGATCACGTATTTCCATTGGACAGCATGTGTTGGACGTAGTAATTAACGTGCAGGACATAATTCTTGGTGCCTTTATTTAGGTTGTCCAACTTAATCCTCAGAACAAGCCTGCCATTATCTTATCCGTTTTCTGGGATGAGGAAATGGGCACAGAGCAGTGAAACCATTTTCCCGAGGTGCCACAGCTGGTGAATGATGGGGCCCGGGTGTGAATCCTGGCCTTTCAGCTCTGGCCCTGGCCTCTCGGCTCCTCAGGTCTCTGTCTTACTCCTTTCTCCAGCGACCCTGGCCATGGACCAGCCAGCTGGCCTGCAGGTGGACTACATCTTCCGGGGTGTGGAGCATGCCGTGCGTGTGGTTGTTTCTGGGCAAGTGCTGGAGCTGGAGGTGGAGGACCGGATGACAGCTGACCAGTGGCGGGGCGAATTCGATGCCAGCTGTGAGTGCCTGAGCGCCTGCCCAGGGTGGGCTTCAGCTTCCCCCAGAAGATGAGGCCAGCCAGGTGTGGTGGTGCATGCCTGTAATCCCAGCACTTGGGAGGCTGAGGCAGGGAGATCTCCATGCATTCGAGGCCAACCTGGGTTACATAGTGACTTCAAGCCCAGCCTGAACTATATAGCAAGACCCTGGCTCAAGGTTAAAAAACAAACAAACAAACAAAAAAACCCCAGCAGGCCAACTAGAATCCTGCTGTCTGCCTCTATTGTTTGAGTAGAGCTCTCCTTGGGGGCAGGGTGGGGAAGAGGCCTTAGAGTTGGGGCTGGGCAAGCGGTCAGACCTCAGCAAGGACTTTTCTCCCCACCCAGTCATTGAAGATCTGACCCACAAGACGGGGAACTTCAAACAGTTCAACATCTTCTGCAACATGCTGGAGTCGGCCCTCACCCAGGTAGGGACAGCACTGGGGGTGGCGAGGTTTCTGGTCCCCTGATTCCAGCCATGGGGACTCGGATGTTTGTAGGCCCCTAGGCTTTCCCTTTCCTTGAAAGGATGGGGCTTTTTCTTCTTTCTCAAATGTAAACATCTTACTCAGCTTCTAGTAGTGGTTATTTTCATGTAGATGAGAAATATGAAGATGAAAGTAACCGTCACGCCACTCCCCATGTGCAGCTTGATAATATTTTGGTGACAATCACTGTAGCCATTTCTCTATTTCTCTGGATGTGTGAGTGCATGTGTATTTGCAGGTTTCTAATTATGTATAGTTGATATATTTCCTTGCTTCCTGGCTTCCTTCCTTCCGTCTGTCCTTCCGTCCTTTGAGACAGAGTTTGGCTACGTAGGTCAGCCTGGCCTTGCGCTCACTGTGCAATCCAGGTTGGCCTGGAACTTGTAGCGATCCTCCTGCCTCAGCCTCCTGAGTGACAGGATTGATATACTTGCCAAGATATTCTGTAACCTGCTTTGAAAAGATTCAATGATGTTTTATAAGAATTCACTTGCAGCAGTGAGTTGGGTATGTATAAAATGTTAATGGAAAAAGAAGCAGATTAGAATTTGGAGTGCCAGGAATGATATTTAGATAACTACTGTCATTTTGTTTTGTTTTGTTTTTAGTACTGAACTCAGGACCTTGCACTTGCTGGGTGATTAGGCTCTGAGCTCTCTCCCTGGCCCACTACTGCTTTTTAAAAAAATATATATATTTGGTTGTTACAGGGTCTCCTGCGACTGGGACTCATAGTGATCCTCCTGGTTTGTAGCCTCCCCAGTGCGGGATTACAGGCATGTACCACTACGCCTGAACTCTGTGGCCGGCTCAGCTAGCCCTAGAGGCAGGTGGCGCGGCATGTGGTACTGGGGACTGAACTGCAGTCTTTGAGCTTGCCTAAGCAGGTGCTTTAGTCCTCTGAGCTATCTCACTGGTTCCTACTGTGATTTTTAAACTATGAAGTATATTGTTTCTCTGGTCAGATAAAATATGTGCTTATAAAACTGAAGACATTAAACTAATATGTGGCTTGAAAAATGACAGTCTCAGGGGCCAGGGAGATAGCTCAGCAGAATAAGTGCCTTCCTGGCAAGCACAAGGTCCTGAGTTCAAAACCCAGTCCCCTACCACCACCAAAAAAAAAAAAAAAAAAAAAAAAAAAA
>NW_004524773.1:1329082-1329876 GCF_000260255.1 Octodon degus | reverse complement strand
GCCCCCTTAAATTGTTTTATTTGGGGGGCTGTTTTTATTTTATTTTATGTATTTATTTATTTTGGTGGAGCTGGGGATTGAACTCAGGCCCTTGCACCTGCCAGGGAAGCGCTTATTCTACTGAGCCATCTCCCCAGCTCTACGGCTGTTTTTATTATTACCTGCTTTCGAGTTTATCCTATGTGTTAGTGGTTGCTTACATTTCACTGATCGCATTCATCATCATGTATCTAAACCAGTGGTTCTCAGACTACCGTACGTGGGCTCATGACCCCTTGATAGTCTGAAATATTACTGAATTCACAGGAAGGCTTTTGTTTATGCAGATTATGTCTATTACTATTTGTTTGCCATAAGTTATGCGTGGTGGTATGTGCCTGTAACCCCAACGCTTGGGCAGCTGAGGCAGGAGGACTGCCACAAGCGTGATGCCCCCCTCCGCTACGTGGTAGCCAGTTGGGACTACACATCAAGACCCTGTCTCCAAAAAATTGTTTTTTATTTGCCATATTAGAAACTAAAATCAAAATTTAAAGATCTTTATGAGTTCATTTAGCAATACCTGTAGTACACTTGTTGTGTGTTCACCTAAATATCATTGTTATGAAAATTATATTTCCTACAACAAAAAATTAGTAAGAAGTATGACACTGCTTTCTACTTTTGAGGATTTTTGAACTGTCTGGCTTAAGTAGGAAACTGCTAGAGTCTTCACTGCTTTTGAAGCACCTGTTCAGCCTGGTATGTTATGTTTTAGTTGAAGAATACGTAGAAATCTTCTGCCCCACACATAT
>NW_004524773.1:1322878-1327728 GCF_000260255.1 Octodon degus | reverse complement strand
AAAAAAAAAAAAAAAAAAAAAAGATGTGCACTCCAAGGCTGTGACTCACCAAATTAATGCTTTTTACTCCTTCATCAAGAGCATTTCTAAGCCAGGTGTGGTGGTACACGCCCATAATCCCGCCAATCAGGAGGCTGAGGCAGGAGGGTTGCTGTGGATTTGAGGCTAGCCTGAGCTATATAGTGAGTTTAAGGTCAGTCTGAACTACATAATAAGACCCCGTCTCAGAAAAACAAAAAACTGGGGTCAGGAATGTAGCTCAGAGACACAGCGCCTGCCTGGTAAGCACAAGGTCCTAAGTTTGAGTCCCAGTACCAAAAAGAAAAAAAAAAAAAAAAAAAAAGAATTCACAAAAAAAAAAAAAAAAAAAAAAAAATCAGAACAAAAGAACATTTCTGTTTCGTTTCCTGTGGTTGGTGTATTTCTCCCTCCTGCCCCACCCCACAGAGCCTGCCCGGCAGCAGCGGGGCCTGCAGTGGCTGCGGGTGCTGTTCGTTGCCTGGCTTGTGTTCTGCTAGGCTCCTGCAGGCTTACCCAGCAGTGCTTGTGCACCACCAGTGTGGCTGTCCCACAGCGAAAGAGGCACCTGATGTCTTGGTATTAAGAAAATTGTTTTGATCTCATGGACTCCCTGAGAGGTCCCCCGATGGCTTACAGACAGCACTTGGAGAGCCGCAGGTCCAAGATACTCCCCCATGCTTGAGGGCTTAGGTTCTTTGAGCTCATGCCTCTGAACATACTCTTGTCACCTGTCCCTGGAGGGGGTCTTGGTGATCATCAGAAAGGGTAAGGCGGCTGGGCATTTAGACCGATGCCCTGGGCTGGCCGTGCGGGTCCTGCGGCTGCCCCTCCCCTCCTCTCCCATAGAGCAGCGAGTCCGTCACCCTTGACCTGCTGACCTACACGGACCTGGAGTCCCTGCGGAACCGCAAGCTGGGCAGCCGCCCGGGCACCTTGGCCCCTAGATCAGCCCAGCTCAACTCCAAGCGCTACCTGATCCTCATCTATTCTGTGGAGTTTGACAGGTGGGTGCAGGGAGGGGCCTGTGGGCCGAAGCCCGGGTAGCGGGCAGTGTGGGAGTACCTTTTAGGCACCCTTTCGTAACCTAGGTGGAGGCTTATATCACTGTTGTGTCTTGCTACCACTAGCAGAGTAACCGTTACTAGTGCTTTAAACAGATAATACTTCATAAGTTCACGAGGTGTCTTAAGTACATAGCTGCCATTTAGCAGTTTCCTTGCCTTTTTTGACTTCATGAGAACAGTTGCTGGAGTTGTAGGCATTGCATCTGTATCAAAGCAGGAAAAAAGGGGACGGGGCTGGTTTTCATCAGGGAAAAAAAAAAGCATTCCCAGAAAACTGATGATTTTCCATAATATTTGACCAGAGGTGGTCACGTACCAAGGATGCTGGGAAATGAGCATCTGGCTTTGCTACCCTTTCTAGTGGGACCCAGCAAGGGAGAAAGAGGGCCCCTGGGGATAGCTCTGGAGGAGCTGCGGACAGTGTCTGCCTTGTTTGGTAGTGGCTCCTGGAGTTTCTAATGGGAAGTGGCCCAGCCTCTCTGGTACTGGGGATCCAACTCAGGACCTTGTGCTTTGCTAGGCGGGTGCTTATGCTGTAGAGCTATTTCCCTGGCCAGCCTCTCTGAATAATATCTGGGAGAGCAGCTGACGGAGGTGCCCTGCCTTTCCCCAGCCTGTGGCTGACCTAAGCCAGGCCAACCGATCCTCCCCGTGTAGAGTGGATCCGTGTTGTGCTCGGCTGCAGGTCACAGGAGACCAGTGATGTATGACAAGGAGGTTGCTTGAAACAGTGCCAGAGCCATCTGTCCCTGTGTCCTTAGAACTGTTGTGTAAGAAGCTCCCAGAGCCGAAGGACTGGTGTGGGGAGGGCGTGGGGCAGTAAGGACAGTGACTGAAATGGGAGTCAGACCACGAGCGTTTTGGGATTTTGTATTTTGTGTCCCCCGACTCTCAGAACCTGATTGTTGCCCTTGAGTTTCTTGCCCTTTGAGATGCCTCAGTTCTAATCCCTCTTCTCAGGATTCACTACCCGCTGCCCCTCCCGTACCAGGGCAAGCCTGACCCTGTGGTCCTGCAGGGCATCATCCGGTCGCTGAAGGAGGAGCTTGGTCGCCTTCGAGGACTGGATACCTGCGATACACGGGACACGAGGGATACTGAGCTTTGGCACCTGCGGGAGCAGTGAGTCTGGCTGTCGGGGGGTGGGGGCAGCCCGTCATGTCTTTGGGCCCCCATGTTTTGGCCCATGGAAGGACTGCCATCCTGCATCCACCCTAATCATTCTGAGCCGCCTTTTATTGGGCAGGGCTGGTGACACAGTGGTGCCCGAGCCGTCCTGGACTCCTGGATGGAGACAGCTGCGGGCTGGGATGCTGGGCCTCCTGACCCTATCCGTAAGGAGGGGTGCCACAGGCAAAGGGGACTGCACACGGGCAGTCAGGCAGGACAGTCAGGCTGCATTAGGTTTTAGTCCACCTGCATCAGGCACCTTTTGACACCGGCCCCTTTTCCTTGTGCAGTGCCCAGCCAGGCTGGCTGGACATTTGTCACTTAGCCACCTGAACGTGCCACTGGGAACAGGTGGAGTGGGGCAGGAAAGGGCTCTCTGGCGGCAAGGCCATGAGGGGGCTAGTTAAGCTCAGAGGTTGGGGAGAGAGTTCTAGCAGGGCTTATTATGTGCCAAGCCTGAAGTAAGCAGGAACACGGTGAGGACGGGAGGGAGCAGTGAAGGTGAGGGCTTTTGGGGTACATGCTGGTGCCTGTTATACACTCCCATCTGGGGGTGAGCTGAGTTGGGGTGATAGCTTTAGTAGTAATGGCAACACCAGCAGCTGAGGTTTACTGAGTGTTTAGTTGTGTGTCAGGGATCCTACTCCATGCATTAGGGTTGAGTTCATTTTATCCTTACCGATGCTTTACAAGGCAGGCACTGCTGTCGCCCCCTGCTACAGAGGCCCAGAGCAGTTAGAGCACCTTCCCTGGTCACAGTGAATATCATGGCCAGGTTGGACCTGACATTCAGCAGCCTGTGCCAAACTCCCTTTGTGGCCCCAGCGGTCCAGTACTGACGGTGGCTGCTAGCCCAGGGCTGCGTGCCAAGTGCTGGCCTTTTCTCACAGGGCCTGGGGACCCTTGCTGTGTGCTGCTAGGGGAGGGGGAGGAAAGTGGGAGACCAAGGTAGGAAGCAGGAGAAACTGTTCCCTGGGTCAGCTTTTAGGGCGTGCGGATAGGGGCTTGCACCTGTGCATCCCCAAATGGCCACGAGGTGGCGCCCTCTGCTCTGTGGACTCAACTGCAGAATTAGGGTGACTTTGAGATGCCACAGTGGATAGAACTGGAGTTAGGGCGTTCGGGAAGCCTCCAAGACTCACTCAGTCACACCTTAATTCATTTGCTCGTTGTTTCATATGACATTTAGCAAGTTCGTACATGGCCTGGCATAGTTGATGCTTGGGTTCAGCCCTTTTCTTAGATTCCGACTTACAGGAGGTCTCTCATCCTCGTCTCTCCTCATAGAGATGTGAGGAGCTCAGGGTCGCCCAGCTTGTAACGCATGGGGTAGATTGCACTGCGGAGCAGTCAGTGGAGACCCCAGGGGAGGGGACCCAGACAGCAGGCAGCTGTCTCAGGCTGGTGCTCGGAAGGCAAGATAGGGTGAGCTCAGCACAGCCCGCAGGCAGGCAGCCCTCCCGGAGTGAGCAGAGGCCGTCTGTCCAATGGCAGGATGAGGGATGGTGTTTTGGGAGGCGAAGGTGGGAGCCCTGTGTGAGGAGAGGCAGGGAGAAGTCACTGAGCAGGGTTCCCGTGGGGGAGCTGGGTGCGGAGCTGGGCAGCCACCGGATGTGAGGATGTCTTATTAGGAAAACTGCCAAGCACACACAGAAGCCGGCCACATATGACACAGTTGTGCTGTCCCGGCCCGTGGTCATCACATGTTGTCATCTTGTTGATTACCTCTTCCCTTCTCCCCCGGGACACCATATCTTCTTCATAAATGCTTCAGCCTGGACCCTCAATATATAATTCGGACACAGAAAGGACACAACCACCAGCCTCTAATTCCATCCCTCACCCAGCACCTGTGTTCACACTTTTCAGTCTCACAAACGTCTTTTTTGATTGGCTTGTTTGAATTGGCATGGGAATATGCCCTCACGATGCAACTTGTCACTGCGTTCCTTAGATCGTTCCCAATCTCCCTTGATGTGAGTTATCTGTGGAAAAGACCAGGTTCTCCTGGAGTCTCCCGTCTGGATTGCTGCCTTTCTCCCCGTGGGGGTGGTGACTGGCTTCCTCTGACCTTGTTACTTTGGGGGAAGTGACAGTTGACCTCCCAGGCTTTATGAGACCTGGAGCCAGGTTTGGGGGGCACCTTCCTGGCAGTGCCATGTACTTCCTGCTGTTGGAGGTATTGACACTGGCAAGGGGAGCTCTTGACAGTGTCCCCTGTCTTACAGAGTCCCCTCAGCCTGCCACCCTGCCGTGGGGCAGCGGCTCCCACTGGCTGCCTGTTCACATCACCCCGGGTGATGATCCTGGTGCCCCGCTGCTCCCTGCAGACCGTTTACATCAGAAGCTCTGCGGAGGGAGGTTCCATTTTCCACTACTTACTTTTCTTATTGTGAATGAAATATCACCCACATAAAGTATGAAATATAAATGTACATGGCCAGGGATGTAGCTCGGTGGCACGGTGCCTGCCTGGCAAGTGCAAGGTCCTGAGTTCAGTTTCTACTCTCAAAAACCCCATGAAATGTACAATTTAAGAAATTATCTGGGGCTGGTGAGATGGCTCAGTGGTCTAAAGCACCTACTTAGAACAAG
>NW_004524773.1:1311965-1322376 GCF_000260255.1 Octodon degus | reverse complement strand
AAATTGAATATTTTACAAAAAAATGTGCTCACCCAAATATTTTTTTCTTCCTAATTTTTTTTTTTTTTTTTTTTTTTTGGTCTTTTTGAGACAAAGTCTCACTCTGCAGCTTAGGCTGGCCTTGAGCTCACTTTGTATCCCAGGCTGGTCTCAACCTTGCAGTGATCCTCCTGCCTCAGCCTCCTGAGTGCTGGGGTTACAGGCATGTGCCACCACCGCCAGCTCCTTATTTTACTTTTTAGGCAGAGTGAGAGAAAGAGGATTAATGTGTTGACAGTCGCTGTTAATGACCACTGGCTAGACGGATATTTTGTGAGGGGCCAGGAAATTGGGGTGATCCCGCTCTGGAATTCCTTCTGTTCCATCGGCTGGAACTTCTCAGTGAAAGCGTTTCCCTGCCATGCATTCACACAGCAAAGGTGTGTGGTGACCCTTTAGCTTTGTCCTTCTTTATTTGCACTACTGGGCACTGGACCAGGGAGTGACGAGCACCATCCCGGGCCCTATTTATTTATGTATTTACTTATGTACAGGAGCTGAAAGCCAGAAGCTGCTCCACTACTGAGCTACTTCCCAGACCTTTTTGAATTTTAAGTTTTGGCTGAGTCGCCCAGGCTGGCTTTGACCTTGTGCTCTTTCTCCTTTTTTTTTTTTTTCATATTGAAAATTGAACCCAGAGCTTTTGTACTGCACTGTATCTCCAGTGGATTTGATTTTGTTAATTTGAGATAGTTCTGCTAAGTCGCTAACTTGCCCAGACTGGTTTAAATTTGTGATCCTCCTGCCTCAGCCTCCCAGGTAGCTAGGACTAAAGGCATGTTGTATCACACCTAGTTTAATTTCTTTTTTATTTAACTTTGGTCAGTGTCTTAGTTACTCTTCTCCCGTTGCTGGGACAAATACTCGGCACTCAAAATGAAGGAAGGAAAGGTTTATTTAGCTCACAGTCACTGGAGGTTTCAGTCCATACTCAGCTGGGTCCAAGGCAGAGCGGCACATGGCAGAGGGCAGCCTTTCATGGCGGTGGCAAAGAGCAGAGGGCAGAGGAGAGTAGCCGAAGCTCAAGCAGCTAACTTCTCTTTCCTCCTTACACTGAAATGCAAATTACCTGCCCCAGGGCAGGTGTAGCAACCACATCCACAGTAATCAATCAGAACTCCAGAAGCCACCCCAAGACTGCATGAGGCTTTGGGGAGACACTTAGACACAAACCAAAACAGTCACAAATAATGAATTGGTTTCCTCTTATCCTACATAGAAATGAATAATTTTTTTATTTTAGTATTATTATGAACTTTTTTTTTTTTGCAGTAGTGGGAATTGAACTCAAGACCCTGCGCTTGCCAGGCAGGTGCTTATTCTACTGAGCTATCTCCCCGGCCCCAGAACTTGCAAATTTTAACTTAATTGAATGTGTTACTTTGCTATGGCTTCTGTGGCAAAGCACCACCAAAATTTGGAATGTAAAACAACAGAAATGGCTTTCCAGCCAGCTGTGTGAAGTCACTTTTCCTGAGCTGAGGTCGGGACATCAGCTGGGCTACATTCCCAGACTCAGCTTGCCTCCTGGAGCACCTGTGTGCGTGCACATGCATGCGCACGCACATGCATGCGCGTGCACATGCATGCGCGCGCACATGCATGCGCGTGCACATGCATGCGCGCGCGCACGCTTTCTTCAGTGTGTGTGACTGTGTGCCTCCAGTCTCGGCCCCTGTGGTCATGTTCCCCCCTTCTGTGTTTTAATTGCTCAGCCTTATCAGGGTACTTGGGTTTATATTTAGAATCCTCCATAATAATCGTGTCAAGATCCTTAACTTCTCAGATCTGTAAAGTTTCTTTTTACTGTCCAAGGTGGCATTGACAGAGTCAGATCTCCTCCAGGTAGGGACTGCTGCTAGTCTATCACAGTTAATCACTTCCTTTACTGACGCTGTGCCCTTGAGCTACGTCCTCAGCCCTCCTCTATGCTCTTGACCCCACTAGTCTTTGGTGGCTTCCTTGCTTGGTGGAATTTCAACATCTCTGCCTTTTTTGGTGCCCTTCTCAACCTGAGAAGTGGTGTAAGTCATTTTTCTAGAAAGTTCTTGTTACTTTTAGAGGAAACGGTGTTTAGATGTGTTTAGATACCATGGTGTGGCTATTAAGGGTGTCAGAAGGTCCACACTGAGGCTAGGACTTTTTAGTGTAAAGAACCAGGAAACAGATACATTTTTTAGCTAGAGAAAAATAAAGTCTGTATTTAGCTAACCTCCTCAATTGTGCAGTTGCATCTTTTCTCTTGCTGAAAATCTGTTTCCAGGGATAGAGACATAATTATTTGCTTCATCCTAAATAATACCAATATATTGCTAAATATAAGTGTTGTGAAAAGGCGGGTGTCATGGTGCGCGCCTGTGGTCCCAGCCCTGCGGGAGGCTGAGCCAGGAGGATTGCAGAGCCGCATACAGAGACCCTGGCTCAAAACAAAACAAAACTGTGAATAAAATTTAAGGCTTTGCAGGTTTTCTTTCTTTGTCTTTTTTAAAAAAACTTTATTTATTTATTTGTGGTACTGGGAATTGAACTCATGACCCTGCGCTTGCCAGGCAAACGCTTATTCTACTGAGCTATGTCCCTGGCCCAATTTTTGTCTTTTTTTTTTTTTTGGTGGAACCAGGGATTGAACTCAGGCCTGTGCTTATTGTACTAAGCAATCCCCGGCTCAAAAAGTAATTTTTTCAGGCCTTTGTGTTTGCCAGGCAAACGCTTATTCCACTGAGCCATCTCCTCAGCCCCCTTTTTTTCCTTAGGCTTTAGGCTGTATCTTACTTGCTAAAATAATGTGTTCTAGTTACCTCACGTAATTCTCACTATTGCACGGACTCTGGCGCAATAGTTTTTGTTTTGCTTCCAACAGTTGGGCATGGTGGTAGCTCAGCTAATCGGAAGGCTGAAGCAGGAGGGCTTCCCCACCCCAGAAGTTGGAGGCCCGCCTGAAAGGAGATGGACCTGATGGTGTCCTCCTCCCTCTCTAGCCCAGTCTCCTTCCCCGCAGGGTGACCCGACTGGCGTCGGAGAAGCGCGAGCTGGAGGCGCAACTGGGCCGCTCGCGGGAGGAGGCGCTGGCCGGGCGGGCGGCGCGCCAAGAGGCCGAGCAGCTGCGCGGGCTGGTGCGAGGCCTGGAGCTGGAGCTGCGGCAGGAGCGCGGCCTCGGACACCGGGCGCCTGCCCGCCGAGGCCAGGACTGCCGCCGCCTGGCCAAGGAGGTGAGGGGCGGGGCGGCTGGCGGGGCCAAGCTGGGCCGGGGCTCGGCATGGGTCTGGATCCTGGCGCTGCTCTGTTCCTCCGCACAGCTCGAGGAGGTGAAGGAGTCAGAGCGCAGCCTGCGCGCCCGGCTGAAGACTTTGAACTGCGAGCTGGCCTCGTACAAAAGGGGGTGAGGGGCGGGGCCAAGGTTGGGCGGGGCCTCGGAGCCTCCTCGGAGGCTGCAGGTGGGTTTGGGGCTGGTGGGCGGGACCCAGGCGGGGGGCGGAGTCAGAACGTTGTAGGGTGGGCGGGGTTGGGTGGGGCGGGGGTGGTGCAGGGAGACTCGGGAGTGGGCTATCCAGAGGGCAGGGCCGATGGGGTCCCGCGACCTTCCCTGGATTTTACTGTGGGTGGCAGGAAGTTGGGCAGGTCTTAGGGCAGCGGGGATCTGGGGGGGGGCGGTGCTGGGGAGGGAAAGCCTGACCATGCAGGGGGTCGGCAGACAGGTGATGGAAGGGGGCAGGGTTTAGGGCTCAGTGAGGGGCTCTGGAGCTGGCAGATAACTTGGCCGGGCCTGGGGGACGTCCGGGACAGGACTGGGCTCTGACCTGGCAGTGGGACCTGATGGGGTCCTGTGCTTGCAGGAGGCGGACTCTGCTGGTGCCCGCGGCCCGGGAGGACCGGGTGTCGTCGCGGGAGCGCTCCACATCACGGGGCCGTGGAGCCGCCCGGTCTTCCTCAAGGGAGAGCGGCCGCGGGACCCGGGGTCGGGGCCGACCCACCCGCCCCTCGCCTTCGCCCTCAGGTCTGAGCCCCGCCTGAGTTGGGGGGTCCGGGGTGGGGCAGTGACCCTGCCCCTCGTCACCCCCATACTGTCCTAGGTGGGCGCGCACCGCGCTTCGACCCCACAGCCTTCGTGAAAGCCAAGGAGAAGAAGCAGAGGGAGATCCGGATGAAGTTAGTATGCCTTTCCTCCCCGCTGCCCTCATCCCAGCCCGGGTCCTGGCTGCCATCTACTGTCACTCGCCACTCCCCGCTCCCAGCTGTCCCACCTTCGTCCCACGCTTCGCCTGACCCTGCCCCCTCTCCTGACTGCTCAGTTGTGCTGCTTGCTTTTCTCTCCTAGTTCCACCAGGTTTGCGTCGCTGCCTGCTCTCTCCCCTCCTGTGCCACGTGGCAGGGTCCCCAGCTCTGGCTGTGGCTCAGGAACACAGCGACACCCTTCCCATCATGATTTGGGCGCGAAACAGGCGTCTGTCTTGTTTTTTTCAGGCAGCAGCAGCAGCGGAACCGATTAGGCAGTGGAGGAAGTGGGGACGGCCCATCCATGTCATGGTCTCGCCAGGCCCGGCCCCCTGCTGCTGTGACCAGCCGAGGAGACACAGCCAATCGCTCCCGCCACCGCAGCTCCTCAGGTCAGTGGCCTGGAGCTGGTGCTGGGGTTTTAGGGGCGCGGGATGGGACACCGGCGGGCTGGGCTGACCACTGCCCTCGTCTCCCCCTAGTGGACAGTATCCGCAGCCGCTGCTCCTCGGCCAGCTCCTGCAGCGAGTTGGATTTCTCAGAGTCACTCTCCAGAGGGTAAAACGTGGTACTGGGCCAAGGACCATTTCAAAAGGATGTCTGGGGCGAATGCACACAGCCTTTTTCAGGGAAAATGGGTGATGGAGGCTGGGGGACTTGAAACTAGGGCAGTGGGCCACATGGGAAGTACCAAAAACCAACCCATCATTGATCCTCACTTACCCCTTCTCTCAGCCTTCGCTGTCACCGCCATAGGAAGCCACCCAGCCCCACACCTTGGAGTGGTTCTAATACAGTAAGTGTCTTTGCCAGGCCTTGGAGGAGGAAAAGGTAGTATTGAGCTACTAAAGGCCAGCTGTCCCCATTTCTCATGCTTCCGTCCTGGGGCTCAGGTTGCAGAGGTGACTGAGATGCTTCTGGAAACAGGGTGCTTTAGGATCATGTGATTGATGGGAAGAAGAGTGGAGCACCTAGGATGCTGTAAGCTTGTGGCCTCAAGTTAGCAGATTTCAAATCTGGGTGCTGCTTCTTCCTGTATGGCTGCAAGTATTTAGCCTCTGGTGCCTCCGTTGCATTACCAGTTAACCCGGCCAAGGTATGAATGACATCAGCTTGGAGGGGTCTTTGTGACAGGTTAGGTACAAGGTGGTTTTGATGTAGAGCGTGCCCAGTAGGTGTCAGCCCTATTTTCTCTGAGGCCCTGGGGTTCAGAATTTCCGGTGGCACTTGTAGGGCAAGGGGAGACAGAGGGAGAGTGCCTGACCCCCTGTCTGCCTCCCTAATCACCAGAAATCCACCCCTCGGGAATGCAGTAGTCAGAGACGCCTGGCCAGTTCAGGGGGCTGGGTCCCCATAAAAGGTGAGCCTGGGGTCCCCCCATACCTGCTGGATGATCATGAGGGCAGTGTATTGGCTTGGAGCTTCCTGTGGCTTCAGACCATCCCCAGCCCCTCACACTGATGCCTGTCCTCCCAGAGTACAGCTCGGACCACCAGGCCGCTGACATGGCGGAAATAGATGCCCGCCTGAAGGCCTTGCAGGAATACATGAACCGGCTGGACACGCGGTCGTGACCATGGAGGGCTGGCACTGCCTTTCCACCCCTGCCCACCAGGTCCAGGGTGGCCTTCCAGCCTCGCCCAAACCCTACCTGTCTGGGGTCACAGGTGTGTGAGGCCCTGACCCTGCGCTCTCCACGCAGTGCACACTGGGAAGGAGGGGTATACATTTTGTAAATAAACGTGTTCATCCTCGGGACCCATTAGCATATAACTGAAGGGTGAGGCGGAGTGGGGAGAAAGGAGGATGGTGGGGAGAAATAACTGGGAGCTGAGGTGCTTCTGGCCACGTCTGGTGGGAGTAGCATTGAGCTACTGACAGCCAGCTGTCTCCATTTCTCATGATTCCGTCCTGGGAATCACTCGGACTCAGGCAACACGTCGGTGAGGCTCTCACACATGGCAAGGAAGGAGCTGCGGGGTAGTAGTAAGCAGCCTGTCTCCAAAGGAGTCCAAGCAGAAATTCTGCATGGGATGTCTTTGTGTGCTGGGGAAGGTATATCCGGCTGCATGGCCCACTGCCTGAGAAGACCCCTGAGCTTCTGTTGGTGACATCTGAACCTGCTTGGTGCTGATTCCTGGGCTCTGACCTGAGACCTCTGGGTTCTGAGCTGTGATATTAGTTTCAAGCTGGGATCTCCGGGGTCTTGGTTCAGGGTCGGGGCCTCTGGGTTCTGAGCACCAGTGAGGACAGAATGCTGGGAGGAAGGCGGGGAGGAAGGGGCTGTGCTGCAGGACCTGCGCAGGAACACAGTTGGAGTTGCATCTTTATTGGGGGCTGCGGGAGGGGTGGGGCGGCCAAGGAGCAGGCCCTCACTCATGGTAGTGTGGCCAAGTCTGGATGATCTGGTAGAGCTGGTCGCCTGGAGAGAGCGTCTGCTGCACATCCCGGTGTCCTTTGAGCTGGTAGTTGGATTTCAGGGCTCCCTGAGCCACACCACAGGCCAGCAGATTCTGGGCTGCCCGGAGAGCCCGTCTTGGGGGTACCCGCTCTGCAGGGGCAGATGAAGTTAAGCTGGTGCTCCCTCTAAAGGGCAGACGTAGTAGGGGGTGTGGCTGTGTGCTCTGAGCTAGTTTTAGTCACCCTGTGCCTCAGCTTGCTCATCCCACGACTGTGGAGGGGAAATGGTTACTGCGTGTAAGCGCCACAGAGCAGTGTCTGGCTCAGTGAGGCCCTTAGTGAGTGCTGGCTATTGCAGTGCTGATAGCTTGTTCCCGCCTCTGCCCCCAAACCTCTGTCCTGCCCACACGAGCCAACATCTATTAAATACTTCCTGGGTGCCCTGAACTGGCTTGAAGATTTTGTGTAGATAACTAATCCTCACGCCCACCTTGTGGTTGAAAATGGTTTCATGATCAGAAGAGGAAGTGAGGCTCGGAAATGCAGTCCCTGACCTGAGGTCACAGAGCTTGGAGATGGCAGAGCCTCAGCCACCACTCACACTGCCCTGCCACCTGCCAGCCCTGTGCCACCCTCCCTCCTGGATGTCACTCACCCATGTAGTTGCCCATGAAGGAGATGCCAATGGATCTGGAGTTCCAGTTGGCACCTGAGTGGGCACCCTTGATGTTCCAGCCCCGGCCCTCATAGACATGTCCATCTTCTCCAATCAGGAAGCTGCATGGGAGGATCAGGGGCTTGAGTGAGGAAGGTTTAGGGGGGCAGCATCTCATCCCCCTTCCCCAACATCCTCACCCCTTTGCTTTCCACCATGGTCATTGATGTGCCTGGTACCACACACCAAGCACAGCTCTGTGTCTGCCTTGTTCTCATCTGCAAAGTGGCCCTGTGAGCCAGTGTCACCCGTGTTACGGATACTCAGAGAGGTGGAGTTATCTGCCCAGGGTCACTCAGCATTTGGGCAGAGCCTGCGTTTCCATTCGGGTCTCTGTAGCTCCCACCGTACACATGATCTTACCCCTCCTCTCATCCCTCTCTGGAGGATTTGTCAAACTCTTGCTTTGCCACACAAGCTCTGAGGTAGGTAGTTGTCTTCCCCTTGTTAAGACTGAGGAGCAGAGGCTCAGAAAACCACATTGTTTGCCCTTCCCCCACTCTGCCTCTGGCCATTTGGGTCCACTTGGGGAACAGAATTAGGGGCTCAGAGGTTGAAATCCTTTCTGCCTCTGGAGGTTTCCAGCCCCGGCAGCAGATCCTGCAGGCTTTCAGTACATCTTGACTGAGTCTCTCTGGGCACCTTGACATGGTCTAGATCAGCACCTTGGAGTTGAACCAACTGCAGATTCACAGGGTCACTATGACACCTGGAAGGTTGGACTTCCCAATCCAAGTCCCTTGGTCTGCTACTTAGGGAAGCCAGCTCACAGAATCTCTCTGAGGAGACTAGAGTCACCCCAGTGGTACCACTGCTGGATCTGGGCAGGCAGTGGCTCTGTGGGAACCTGGCCCTGGGGCAGGAGCTCTCTCTACATTTTATCTGGATACATCACATTTAAACTTTGGCCACCATTGCCAGGTGGGTATCATCAAGAACCCCATTTATAGGTGGGACACAGGCTTGGAGAGAATGTGATATGATAACAGAGGGGTGTTGAGTGTCAGGTACTGAACCCCAAAATCTGGCAAGTAGACATTTTTTCCATAAGCCATTTAGACTAGCAGTTGTAGGGCCAGGCTCCATCTTCCTGACCCGGAGGGGAACAGTTAGGATGAGGGCATCTGACCCATGGAAATGAGCCCAAAAGTTGGAACCTTTGATGAAATTGGTCTGGCTCTAGCTTCTGAGGTTACCTTCCACTGGGGTGCAGGGAGTGGAGGAACCCTGGCAGCTTCTAGGCTGCTCTGGGATCTGCTGGTGTAGTCTGGGTGGGGCCTGGCGAGCTGTACTTCCAGTAAGCTCTGCAGGTACCTGTGGTCCTATTGTCCTGAGGAAGACCCTGTGGGGTTCAGATGTTCCCTCTGTGGATGTGCTTGTGGACCTCAGCTTGGTACACTGGAAAGAGCTGGTGGACGCAGCCCCAGAAGCCGAGCCACCCGACCTCAGGCTCTGTTTCTGCCCCCATGACAAGGTGAACATCGGCAGACTGTTCTCCACACAGCAGTCAGAGCAGCCTCTTACACCTAAGCCAGTGAGTGCCTCTGCTGCTCAGAACCTTCCGTGGCTCTGAAGTCCGTCCCCTGCCAGCCCTTTGCTCACTCTACTCACCCACCCCACCTTACATCCAGCTGCCTAGGAGACCTGCTCCCTCTCTGCACCTGCACCCCATTCACTGCAGCATTCCCTGGCTGCCTGGTCCAGCGCCACCCCAAAACCACTGTCTCTGCACTTTCTTTGGCTCTCTGAAGGAGCTGTAGTGGTCTGGCTCTGGCTTCTGAGGTTACCTTCCACTGCCCTGTTCCTTTTATCCATCACTTCCATCGCTGTCAGCGTCCATCTTGTTTCTCTTGTTTCGCTTTCAGTCACATGCAGGGATAGAGTGGCACTGTTTTCTGCAGTCTCATTCTAGTGCCCTGCACACTGCCTGGCACGAGCTGGTGTCTAATGGCAGTGGCCTGTGGGCTTGGGGCACCTGTGACAGGCTCGGCCGTGTCCTAGGTGTGCTGCATGCACCAGGCCTCCACAGTCTCACTGACTGCAGAGGGGGAAGCTGAGAGGTGGTACCAGCCCTTGCTGGGGAGGGAGCTGCACTGGGTCTGAGGCAAAAATAAACCCTGGTGACCCTGGAACCTCAAATCCCACTTAATCAGTCATGATGCCTCTTCCTGATAGGGTAGCAGCTTTTTTGAATGAGATGCTTCTGTAGAAGTTGGGAGAGGGGCGACGGGACTTACCTGCTGAGGCAAAGCTTGCCCTGTCCCCAGAGCACCTGCTGCCTGCACGTGGCCAGCCTTGGTGATGACCTCGGAGATTGAGTGAGCTCTCCGGAGTGTCAGCCAGGCACGTCCCTGCACCTCTGCCCCTCTCCCGCAGCCTGGCCTCCCGCCGCACTCACTTGTAGGACACATCGCACCAGCCCTTCGTGCGCATGTGGTAGAACTGCACGTTCCGGACCTGCTGCTCACAGGTGGTGGGGGAGTCGCAGGTGCTGCCCGCCGTGTGCGATATCACCACGTAGCGCGCGGGCAGGCTCAGGCGATCGGTGCACTCGGAAGCCAGGGCATTCCACTCTCTCCGAGGCACGATGAAGTCACAGCTGGCCTGGCCTTCTGCTTTCTGAGCCACTCCAAGGAGGGCAAAGAGGATCCAAGCGAACAGCATGCTGTAGTGGGACATGGCGAGGAGTGCTCGCATTAGGATAGCTAGGAGCGCAGCCACCGGGGCACCTTTATCTACTGGGACAGTTGTGTGCGTGTGGGGGCAGGGCTTACTCCCTGGGCGGGGCGTACCGGACCCTAGACCTAGCTTCCTCCTCCGGCAGGGCTGGAACAGGGTGCGGTGCGGTCTTTAGTGCATTAGGGGTCAGGTGGGGCGGGGTGCACAGGCCTTGGGGCGCTTCTCCCTGCTGTTTCAGGAAGAATCAGGGTCTGGACCACTGCCCGGCTTTGTGTCTCCTCTCAGTGGAGACTGGTCAACTTACCTGGAACTTGCACCAGGGGAGAGGCCTCCGGTCTTGGCACATCTCTTCCTTCCGGCAGGGAC
>NW_004524773.1:1308554-1311154 GCF_000260255.1 Octodon degus | reverse complement strand
TTTTTTTTTTTTTTGTAACTGGCATCAAACTGCTAGGCAGGTGCTTATACCACTAAGTTATCTCCCCAGTTTGCCTTGGCAACTTTTAAATAAATATTTCCTACGTGACAAACATGATTGAGAAGAGATCTGAGAAGGATTTGACTTGAGACTTGTACAAAGCAAAAGTCAAGCTCTTCCTGTAAGTGGCTGAGGTGATCTGTGAAAATGGTTTGCTACTCTCTTGACCCAAAAAAAGAGGCTCAGATCTTCACCTTCACTTTAAGAACACGTGTGAAACTGCCCAGGCTATCAAGGGTATGCATATCCGGCCACCAGGTATCTGAAGGATGTCACATTAAAGAAGCAATGTGTGCCATTCCGGTGTTACAGTGCTAGAGTTGGTAGGTGCCAAACAGTGGGGCTGGACGCAAGGTTGGTGGCCCAGAAAGAGTGCTGAATTTTTGCTGCACATGTTTAAAAATGCAGAGAGTAACGCTGAGCTTAAGGGTTTAGATGGAGATTCTCTGGTTATTGAACATATCCAGGTGAACAAAGCACCTAAGATGCGCCGCCGTACTATAGAGCTCATGGCCGGATTAACCCATCCATGAGCTCGCCCTGCCGTGTTGAGATGATCCTCACTGAAAAGGAACAAACTGTTCCCAAACCAGAGGAGGAAGTTGCACAGAAGAAAAAGATACCCCAGCAGAAACTGAAGAAACAAAAACTTATGGCATGGGAGTAAATTAAGCATAAAATAAATGCAAATAAAATTAATGTTGCCTATTTGTTAAAAAACAAACAAACAAAAAAAAAGAAAGTCAAAAATCTTGTTATGATTTTGGTTACCTTTTGGTTATCTATAGAGCCAGGTGAAGAGTCGGGCTTTTTTTTCTTTTTTTTGCTCCGAGTGCCTTCAGGGCAGGTTTGGCTGTCTTGAGTTGTGGGTATCCAACCACAGCAACCTGAGCCTGAATGCTTGTTGAAGCAGCCACTTAAACAACTGAGCTAAGGGGCAGGCTCCTTTTTTTCCTTTTTTGAAAAAGCAGCTTTTAAGTCCTTACCTCAGAAGAAAATGCAAATCATGCTTTGAGTGAGGACCAAGTTAAGGGCCTAGGAATTTTTTGTCTCTGCCCTGTGGTGGTCCCTGTTCCAAAGTGACTTAAACTTTCTGTGCCTCAGTATTTCCCACCTGCAATGCGGGTATGGTCAGGTGATGTCTTCCCCGCAGAAGGTTCTGGGGGACTAAACAGGTGGGCCAGGGTAAGGCCCGTAGGTGTCTGTCACATAACGCCACGTCCCTCGGTGTCATGAAGTTTGGACTCAGTCTGTCCTCAGTAGCAGCGTGCTTTGCATGGGGGCCGCTGGCAGCTCTGTTTTGGAGAGGAGAGAATCTGAGTCCAGAGAGGAACAGCCACTTGCCCTGGGCCACAGAGTCAGGTCAGACCACCCGCAGTTGCAGAAGGCTTTTCTGCGGCCTCTTCTGCCCTGGTCACTTTTCCCGTGGCTTCCTAGAGCCCATCGGGAAATTCCTGGCTGGTTGCCTGGCTTCCTCTTCCTCTTCTCACTTAGTCTTTAAACAATTACAAAGATAACAAACAAGGCTGTAACCAGCCTTGAATTGCTGTCAGCCGGGAAGGGTGGTGGGTGTGGTATGTTGTTTATTGCCTCGGTATCTTCCGTGTTCATGTAGATCCTGCTCATACTCGTGCCATCAGGTGACACAGGCAGCTCTAAGCACTACACAGAGACTGTCCTGTGCTCACAAGAAGTCTCCAGGGTACCTGTTATTTGTAATATCTTTTACTGTTGGGGAAACTGAGGCTCAGAGGGCTTCTCATACACAAGGAGATGGTGAAGGCAGGGCTTGGACTTAAACCATATCCCATTTTCTTCAAACTTACACAAGGTACTTTAAAGAAACAACAGAATCACAGCCATGTGCATCCGTTTACCTTTTGTCACCTAATAGTTTGTATGCATTTTTCCAGGATAATACATCCAATTTCTATGTATTCCTTATAAAAGTTGCACAGTATTTCATGGTATAGGGTCAGCACTGTTGATGTACTCTTACTATTGTTAGAAGTTTTTGCAGTTTTCTTTCCCCATGCTACGCAGACGCATAATCCGACCCCCTGGAACCAGCTATAAATACCTTATGAACATGGACATGGTAGGTTAAAAAGTATTTATATCTGAGTGATACTTTGAGATTGCTTGTCCTAAAGGCTCCTTCCTGACAATTCCGATTTCCACCAGCAGCGTGTTGGGGCCTCCTCACCTCTGTCCTAGATGTGGGTGCCATTATGACTTACAATTTCTGAATGTGCAGCAATATCTCCTTGTAACTGTAATTGGAATTTTAATGACCATTGAGGAGACTGAGGAGTTTCTGCGTTTGCTGCCCAGGTGAATTTATTCCTCTGTCAAATACCTGTTCATTTTGCTCATAATAACATGGAGTCTTTTTGTTATCAATATGCAAAGTGGAGAACGTCTAACTAGGATGGGTGAGATGTTGGCTATGTTTTGTACATCTGAGTTCTTTTTGGAGTTACTAAAGAATAATAATAATGATGTACGGCAAAGTATGCATGGAGCTTTCTAGAGAATTA
>NW_004524773.1:1307439-1307939 GCF_000260255.1 Octodon degus | reverse complement strand
GGAGGAAATCACATCCTCGCGCATCTTCCATTTCATTTCTTCAGGGTCCAGCTTCGGCGCAAGGCCCTCGATCCGAAACATCTTCACTCTGAAGCAACACCTTCCAGTTGCTGCGCTTTGCTCTCTCTAAAATTTTAATAGATATTGCCAAACACTACATCAAAAAGATTTTGTACTTATTTTACCCAGCAGTGTACCAAGTTTTAACATGTTTTGCCATGTTTTAACACAAGTGGTATTACCAAATGATACCTCATGTGTTATTCATTTGTATTTCCTTGAACAGTACAGAGATGTTTGTCTTTTAAACATATTTATGATTGTTTGCATCCAAGTTTTGTGAGCTGTTTGTCTCTTTTAATCATTTTCTGCCTGTGTTGTTGTGTATGGGAGGATAGTAACCTTGGGTGTGTCAAATGTGCTGTAGAAATTTTTCTTCAATCTGTTTAGAAGCATCTATGTTTCTTCTTTTATGGTTTCTGTATCTTCTGTCCTCTCTT
>NW_004524773.1:1295363-1300813 GCF_000260255.1 Octodon degus | reverse complement strand
GGTAAGAGCAGTCTAGCAGTTTCATTTGTGTGATCATGGAATTTGTCAGCCTCCAGGCAAGAATAAATAAACTTTATCAAGAGATCAAAGCATGTATGACCAAAGCATCAGAACTAGAATGAAAAGGCAGGTTGGTAAAAGAGCCCTGGCCAGACCTTGTTCTCACGGGGTTGGGATTGCAGTGGCAAGCCGCTGGCCTAGACCTGCCTACAGGAGTCCCTGTAAACTCTCAGCAGGGACCAATGATTAGACGGGTAGACATCGAAAGCTTAAGTAAATAAGACAAATGAAATGACTTCAGGGCTCTAAGAGGATCAAAAACCTCCACAGAATTTGAGATTCTCTGGGTTAAGACGCAGAACTTCTCTAGGCAGCCCATGTTTATTATGTTATGAAAGTGTGTGTGTGGGGGGGATACTGAAGAAGATGCAGGAATCTGGGTAGGACTTGGGAATCCCTTTCAGGACTTCTCCACATAATGTATTAGGTTAATCTAGGAGGACTATGTTATCTCCAGGAAGGCCTTCGCCACAAGAGTGAGGTGATTCCAGTTAGTCTTTATAGAGCTCATTGAGGTTGGAGCTCAGTGTCCTTAGCTGTGGCCTTGTGTTGTCCCTTGAGGTGCCAGGGCTTCACTGCCATCTCCAGACAAGGAGTCTAGGTCTTTGGCAGAGTTACAAGTAAACATGAGAAGCCAATTGGCTAATATAAACCTTGCTCAGAGCCACTTCATAGTGGTCTCCATCAATTAGAGCCCCCTTTTGATGTTTTGTCTGTATCATTATCACTTTAAAATGTTTTTGGTTATACTTTTTTGCTGGATGTCTAAGACCAAGTGAAAGCGAGACCTGTGTTAATCAAAATTAACCTCTTGCTGTCTATTAAAGGTCAGTTAAGGTCAGGTATTCTTTTGGGGACTATGTGCAGCGCCTCTTAGCTGATCTGTCAGCGTCAGCTGTCAGAATGGGCCACAGTCTTGTTTGATGTTGCTTGGCTTGCCATGGAAGCTTAGAGACTTTTTTTCTGGTGACTTTCCTTTTTAGCACATTGTGTATTGGTTGATTCTTGTCCTCTAGGGGTCAGACAATCTCCCAGTTCAGAAGGTTGGGGGACTCACTGAAGTTGTAGAAAAATACTTCCTCTTTTTCTGGGTCTTTGATGACCATGGAGGGCGAGAGCCAAAATATTGACTGTCCTCTTAGCCTAGTTACTTTTTTTTGACTTTGATCTCCCACCTCGGTTGTTGAACACCCAGGAGGTTGGTTATTTTATCTAAATATCAAGCATCTTGAGAGACTATGGTATAACTAGGGAATTGTTATTTTCTCACCAATCAGGATTGTCTTAGAAGTTGAATCCCTGCAGAATGTTAACAGAAGTCAGTTATAAAGTTTTGTAGCGAAGACCTGAGCACCTAACATTTTAGCATAACAATCATGACAACATCATGTTAAAGTTCAAGAAAAAAAAAAAAACTTTTACTTGCATTTGTCATCCTTTTCTGGAGTGCCGTCTAAGAAGCAGGCATGTGTCCATAGATGCACCTCACGTGACATTGCCTGGACTGCACAGGCTGAGCATCTGTAAGTGCTGTACCAGGCACATAGCATACATCACGTAAGCCTTGGATCATCTGGCTGTCTCATGGCAGATCGGCATGCATTTCTTATGACAACTAACTGGAAAACAAGTCATAAAACATCAAATATTTGAGCCTCATAAGCTTATCACCAGAGAGAGACTTAGCCTGGAATTAGTGATTTAAAAAAAATTGTGTATTTGGTACAGGGTCTTGCTATTCAGGTCAGGCTTGTAGCAAGCCTTGGTTTCAGCCTCCCCAGCGCTGGGATCACAGGTGTGTACCACCATGCCCATTTTCAGTAGACAGCTTGGCAGGCTCAGAGCAGGGCCAGCATGGCATGCAGTACTGGGAATCAAATTCAAGTCCTTGTACTTGCCAGGCACTTAGACCACTGAGCTATCTACCTGCCTCTTACCCTGGAAATATAATGAGTTTTTGTTTGTTTGTTTATTTAGTTTTGCATCTCTGAAGACCTGTAAACTTGGAAAACACAAATATGATTAATATACCATAAAGTCAGCAGTAACGAGTATCACAAACCAGGTCAGAACTGTCCATGGAGGCAGCTCTATCCTGTATTTGTCATTGACCAGCTTAGATAGTCCTGTTAGTCATGCAGAAATAAAATCTCGCTTTTGATACCAATCTCAGAGATGAGAGTAAAAGCCTTTGTCTACAGAGGAGTGTTGGGAGTTAGGGAGGAACAAGTGATAGTCTGAGAGTTGGGGCCACAGCCACCCCGTTTCCTTTGAGCAATGAGGAGCTTTTAGAGGGAACAGCCTGGGACCCACCAAGCCAGCAAGCACACACCCTCGTTGCTTTCTATAAACTGCATCTTCCATAAACCTTTTTTTTTTTTTTTTTTTTGACATACTTGAGCCTGCCAGTTGTGCTACTGTTTTAGGTCAAAAGCTTATCATGCAAAATTCTTTCACAAAAAATAGCTCTACATGTATATCTTTCTTTATATTTTATTACTCTTTCCTGCTTACCTATGACCTGTTGTTTTACTTGGCCTTTTTCTTTTCCCCTCCTTTGGTCATGTAGGAAAGCTCAGATGGTTGCCCTGTGAATTTGACCAGGAAACCTTGAGAGGCGCAATTATCTTAGCACCAGCAGAAAGCGGAAAGAAGAGCAAATTCATCCTATATTTGTAGTCTGTGCATTTACAAAGCAAAAGAAATGTTGTGAACATATAAATTAAACTAACTAGTACTATTTTAAACTATGAAAATAACTACTCAAATTGGAGGCCAAAGGTAAATTTATCAATTTTTGTTTCCCCAGGCCTAGAATTTCTTTTTTCTATTTTCATTGATTGATTGATTGATTGATTGATTGATTGGATACAGAGTCTCACTATGAGTTTAGACTCATAGTGATCATCCTGTCTCATTCTTCCCAGCGCTGAGATTACAGGTGTGCACCACCATGTCTGTTTTTGGGATTGGCACGATACTTCCCTGGTTCGGGGGCTCCTATGGCATGTGGTACTGAGAATCGAACTCAGGTCCAGGCTCTTGCCAAGCAGGCACTTAGACCACTGAGCTATCTCTCCAGCCCTAGATTTTCTATTTTCTACTTTTGGCTGGAAGTGGAAGAATGCAGGAGTGGCAGGGCCACACAGGAGTGAGGAACTGGAGGGGGAAGAAAGGGAGGTGGGGTGGAAGGCTGAGCTGCGATCCCCTGGGCTATGTCACTGTGTCAAGCCATGAGAGTTGATTATCCCTTTTTAGACCAAGAGGTGAAAGATTTTTTAGAAGCACCCAAAAGAATATATGTTGTTCCACTCCAATTTCTCTGGAAATCTACTGCAGAGCCCAGCCCTGTGGGACACCCCAGGTTTCTGGGATTTTCTAGGTGACCACATCAGAAAAGCTTTCTCTAAGAGATTGGGCAAGCGTAGAAATTTGGGAGCCCATAACTGGTACTATCTGTCACAGTTTGCCATAATTTACTGGCTTGATTTTTATTATCATCAGCTCTTTCTTAAGTAAAATAAACCAAACTGGTTTATACTATCATAATTAAGAGGCCCCCTCAACCACTTATCACTCTTAGTCTTTTAGGGGGCACCCTGGACATTTGTGGAAAAGCTTATGGCCCTTTTTTTTAGTCTTTGGGAAAGAAAACACTCAAAGGGTGAGCATGGCGCCTGACCCAGTCCCCATTTGGAGAAGGGAGGAGGAGAAAGATGGAATGTGAGTGCCCATTGCATCCTCTGGGCATCCTCTGGTTAAGATTCCTAGATTCCAAGACCCAGGTGAGCGAAGAGGTATGCCAAGGCTCCAACCTTCCCTGGTGCAGGTGTCTACCACAAGATTCTCCTCCCTGCTTCCTGCCTGACCTTAAAGAGACAGGGGGTCTCACATCTCAGCGGGGAGATTTGATGTGGCTTCAACCTCTCACCCTGGATCCCTACCAACAGTAGGTAGGATTCATCCACACTGTACCTGTGCATGAATTTGGAGTTACTATCCTCAGTGGGTCCTTCTCTTCTGGGACCAAGGGCCCTGAAACCTTTGCTATGTCATAGTAATGATATTTGTGCTGCATCTCAAATGGATAGAGTTCCCAGAAGGCCCTTTCCTTTAAAGGAGATGAGAATAGTTGTTAAGGCCACATTTCAGAATGAATTGGGGGGGGTGTTGGGAAGATAGCTCAGTGGCTTAAGCACCTGCCTGGCAAGCATAAGGTCCTGAGTTTAATCCCTGGTACTACAGGAAAAAACAAACAAACAAACAAACAAACACAGAATGAATGGAACACAGAATGAATGGGGGAGTGTTTTCTGGGGCTTATGTGTGCAAAGGAAGCGGGTCATGCAAAGGCTGAGTGTGGTGGATTTCTAACACCCTGCTTAATTGAACTAGCGTGGTGCTGGGTGTGGGAGGCCCACCTGAGGGCTGTTGCCAGCAGCATAAGGAGGCTGTTAGGGAAGCTGTGTGGAGAAGCTATTGAAGCTGTTGGAAGCTGCTAGTTCTCTTGGCTGTTCTGCTAGAGGACCTTGTCATGCTGGCCCTCCCGATGAACTTGACTGTTCTTGTCAGAGGAGGAGCTCAGGACCTCGTTGTTGCTGAAAATGGCTACAGTTCATGTTGGGGGAGCTCTGGTTCCCACTTTGGGCATCACTTCCTGGCTGTGGAGGGGAATGTGGTGCGCTGCTCAGCTTTCTGGAGAAGCTGTCACATTGGTTTTCCTGGTGGGAACTCAGCTTTCCTCAGCTTTTCCTGGAGGAACTCGGGACCTCACTGGTGCTGAGCACGGCTGTGCTGTGGTCCTTTCGGGGCGGTGCTCTGGCTCCCACCTGAGCACTGCTTCGTGGCTCCACTGCAGATCCCTCATCCCGCTGGCAGGGACTCTCTAGCTCTCACCACTGACCTTCGGCCTTCCCAGTGCACATCTGAGAAGTGAGCCTGCACAGGACATTGTCATGGGCTCCAGGCCCCCAATTGGACTTGTGGAGGCATTGTTATGGGCTCTAGATCTTCAGCTAGATTCATCCAGGACATTGCTGTGGGACTCGGGCCCTCAAGTGGATTCTTTGGCCTTTAGTGTGTGGACAGACTTCCTACGTTTGTTGTATATGATTCTTTGGGTGATTCATTATCAATTAATCTTACCAATGTGTCCTGTATTGTATTGTTCCCCTTGCAAAAAACCACAAACCATGACACTGAGATTGGCCTGGATTTCTGTTCTTGCTTTTTAATTTCATCCCAAGGCTCTGAATTGAGGCCGGGCATGGTGGCACACACCTGTCATCCCAGCACTCAAGAGGCTGAGGCAGGCTCATGGTTGTGAGTTCAAGACCAGCCTGGGGGGGCCTGCCCGGTAGCTCAGTTCTTTAAGTGGCTGCTTCAACAAA
>NW_004524773.1:1290294-1294922 GCF_000260255.1 Octodon degus | reverse complement strand
AATGGTGTTTGTAAATAGGATCACAAGTCCACATCTTGTACAGCAATTAACCACTAAGAAGAATATATGCAGTGTATTATTTGTTGAAAAAAAAAAAAAAAAGACCAGCCTGGGCTACAAAGTGAGCTCAAGGCCAGCCTGAACTGCATAGTGAGACCCTGTCTCAAAAAGACAGAAAACGAAACAACAAAACAAAGGCTCTGACTTTTGAAGCTCAAACACAGGATAGGAAAAGACAGGCCCCCTGACATACTGTTCTCTGTGGTCCTTTGGGTTATATGGTATAACTGCAATGGAATTTCCAGGCCTGATTTAGTGTATGTTGGCCTGGCGACCTGCTCCAGAGAAGAATCATGGTGTGAGGCGGGCAGGCCCTGGTCCCCTGAGGGTCCATTCTGATGAAAGCTGTCACCACCTGTGCAGGTCTCTTAACAGGCTGTTATCAGAGCTGCCCCAGAATCTCCTGTGCTGGGATGGCTTCACTTTAAATGCCTACTGTCCACCCAGAGACGGCCAGCAGGGGACTGGCTGCAGCTAGTCTGTGGCCAGAGTCCCCAAGGCTGGGTACTGATCCTGTCTGATAGTCATCCTTTTGTTGTTGGTGGTCAGTGCACTGAAGACATGGTATGTGTTGTCCACGTGGCCTGCTGGGATATTGCAACTCAGCCCCAAGAAAAACTTAGAGGAAGAAAGTTTAATGAAAGAAGATACTTCATGTGTAAAGAGGAAAAGGAAGAGAGGAAAGGAGAAGTTAGATAGCTGCCCTCATAAGAAAAAAATATCGGGCTGGTGAGCTGGCTCAGTGGTCTAAAGCACCTACTTAGAACAAGCTTAGCAAAGCCCAGGGACTGCGGTTCAATCCCCCAGCACCACATGCCAGCCAGCCCCGCCCCCTGGTGGGCTGAGCTGGCCACACACACACAAATAAATAAATAAATAAACAAAATTTAAAAAAAAATATCAGGATGGGGGCTCTGGAAAGATGGAGGACCCGTGGGCCCCTTGTTCTCAGCTGCTTTTTATAGCGGTGTAAGTGACACTTCCCTCTCCAGAACTTCCCAGAACTGGATTTGCTTCTGGAAACTTCTGCCTAATGTCCTTCTGGTGTTCTACATACGGTTTATTTCTGTTTACTTGTCCTTGATGAACCTTTTTCATATATTTGTATTTAATGGAGGGTCTACAGGGTCTCACTACACAGATTGGACTCATAGCGATCCTCCTGTTTTCAGCCTCCCAAGCGCAGGGATGACAGGCACTCGCCACCACACCCAGTCTCACAGATGAGCCTTTTCAGGGCTTCACCTTGGGGTGGGTGGCTAGATGGCAAGGAGGTGCCTTACTTGTGGTTGGCATAGAGTTCGTACGGCGGCAAGTGGTTTCCTACTGTACTCTACGGTGACCCTAGAGTGAACAATGCAATGAGCCTAGAGTGAGTACACACGTGTGTGCATACGTCAGTGCATAGGTGCGAGTGTGTACTGCCTTAGAGTCAGTGCCCCCCTCCCCTTTGCTTTCCCTGTTTTTATTGGAAATGGGGGGGCTTATCATTCGTGCACCTGGCTTTCTCCCTGTGTCCTGCCCGTCAGCTCTTTTGCTGGTCTCTTGGCACAAGTCCCAAGGCCATTTGGGACCTTTTAAAAATATATATATGTCTGGTTTTTCTTTCTCTACTCCCCTGTCCATGACTTATTCATTCCCAGGGGACTTTTTCCAGTAAAAGTTGTGTTTAACTCTTTCTAGTCAGGATTAGATAGAAGACTCCATGAGGCTCCTGCTCTGTGTTCTTGTTTACAGACTCCTGACCCCAGTGTGTCTCCAGACATGTCTGTTAGGCTTTCTTTTCCATGCCAAATGATCTTATCTGCATTGCAGCTTCAGAAACAACTGAAATGAGATTGCTCGCCACATTTCTGTGTGTAGCCCAAAGCTCCCAGCTGAGCTCTGGGTCTGAACACCACCAACCTCCTTAATGCCTCCCCGCCTCCCCGGGCTGTCCCACCAGCACCCCTAGGACAAGACGACTTGTGATTTTCTCCTTTATTTATTTATTTATTTTTTTTTTGATTTTCTCCTTCAGAATCAACCCTCTTTCAGAAGTCCTGCCCAAGGCATTAGAATGGTGTCCTGTTCTAAACTATGAATCAGGGGGCTGGAGAGATGGCTCAGTGGTCTAAAGCACCTACTTAGAACAAGTTTAGCAAAGCACAGGGACCACGGTTCAATCCCCCAGCACCACATGCCAGCCAGCCTGCCCCCTGGTTGGCTGAGCTGGCCACACACACACAAATAAATAAATAAAATTAAAAAAAAATCTATTAAAAAAAACTATGAATCGGGGTCAGGGATCTAGCTCAGTAGCGCGTTGCCTGCGTTGCAAGTGCAAAGTCCTGAGTTTGATTCCTGATACCAAAAAACCCCAAAACAAAACAAAAAATAAGCCATAAATCTGAGCAAAACTTCCTTGAAGTGTTCCTTCCCTTGTATCAAGTCCTGAAAACAACGCCCAACATAAAACCAGGGCTCCATCAATGGTTACTGGATGTCGGCCGCCTCCTAAATACTCCGCTTGGCACACTGCTTCTTTCTGTTCCCCCACCCTGTCTCTTCTGGCCTGTATTCTCCTTGCCTCCTCAGCCGTCCCATGGTGCACACTCTAGCCCTGAGACCCAGACTCAGGTCTGATCAGGTCTTTCCTAAAGATCACCCTCAGAACAGGTCTCATTTTTCTGCAGCTTATTACAACCCTTGGGGTGGATTCCCAGCTCCCCACCAAGTTGACAGCAGGGGCTGCACTCACCCGGAGGGGCTGAGTCTGAATAAGCTGGCCAGCCTGTCCTTCCTGCGGCCCCTCAGTACTCCTGCCCTGCCCCCGGGAGGATTTCATACACACTGTACAGGGGTTCACTGGGGGAACCTTGAGAAATCAAGATCTTTGTGCTTTAGCCTTAAGATTTCACAACACTGAGCTGCCTTTTGTAAAAAGACAGGAATATTTACACATCAGCCTAAGACGGAGAGGCGCCTTGCGGGCATTTGCTGCAACCTCAATGGATAATTGTTATGTTGCTTTGAAAACCTCTATTTTTATTAGTACTTGATTGTGCTACACAATGACTACACTGACCACGAGGGGTTGGTGCGTCTGCATAACCGTCTCTTCTCTTTTTATGTCTCTTCCTCTCCCTTTCTCCCTTTCCTCCTCTTCACCTGAGACTGTTGGTTTTTTGTCTTCAGCCTGTACTACTTTGTACTTTTTTCACAGGAGGAAATTAGATTTACTTCCTGTATCTCTTAGAAAATGGAATTTTGAAATATTGGACTCACCAACTGACTTTATTTAATGTTATAATTAACTCAGCCATCATGAAAACTCAAATTCTCTTGGAGTTATCAAAATACGTTTGTTTTCTTTGTTGTACCCAAAATAAATCAAGTTAAATTATGCTGACCCCAAGGATATGTTTAAAATGAAAGCAGTGACTTAATTTTTTCCTTTGCTACTTGTAGCCCTGGACTGCCCTTTCATTTGTGCCTTATCCTCATTGTCACCCAGTGACCCTTGCCTGTCACCCCTTCACAGTGACACATCCTTTCTGATTTCTCAGAATAGGAAAAATCCAACTGTTTGCTTTCCCCACACCATTTTTTTCTTTGTAAAGATGGTCAAGCCTATCATGAGGGCCGGGAAGAAATTAAGTGTCCAAAGGGCCGGCCAGATAGCTCAGCGGACTAAAGCACCTGCTTAGGCAGAGCACAGGGGTCGGGGTTCGATCCCCGGTACCACAAACTGTGCCAACCCCTGGGCGCGCTGAGGTAGCGATTGAGACTGGGCATGGTGGTGTGCACCTGTAATCCCAGCGCTTGGGAGGCTGAAAAAGGGAAGATCACTACGATTTCGATCTGTGTAGTGAGACCCTGTAGACCTTGTACTAACTACACAAAAACAAGAAAACAAATCTAGTATCCAGTATCCAAACCATGCATGTGAGAGCCAAGGGAGGAGGTGTTCATGAGTGTGCTGGCCACTGTGTACACGTGGACTGTGTCCAGTACTCCTGGATGTATGATTGCTGCATTTCAAGATAAGGTAGGAGCCAGACATGGTGGTGCAAGGCTGTCACCCCAGCAGTCTGGGAGCTTTTAGCAACTTACTAAACAAAAACAAAAACAAAAACAAAAACAAAAAACAAAAAACCAGGAAAGACTAGGATGTGGTTCAGTGTGGAGCCTTGAGTTCAATCCCTAGCCCTGGGGGGAGAAAATAGGTAAGGAAAGGACCATTGCCCTCCCCCACCACTTATCATCCTGTCCCTCATTCCTAGCATAGTCAGAGATACAGAGGTGTGGATTACACATATTGACCCATTCTCAGCTTTTCCATCTGTGAAATGGACTTAAGAAAAACCCCTCCCTTGTGAGGTTGTTTTTAGCATCAGAGATGTCCCATTAGTAGGTTTCTGGATAAGAGTGTGGTAGAGGCTGGAGAGATGGCTCAGTGGTCTAAAGCACCTACTTGGAACAAGCTTGGCAAATCACAGGGACCGCGGTTCAATCCCCCAGCACCACATGCCAGCCAGCCGCGCCCCTGGTGGGCTGAGCTGGCCACACACACACACTAAATAAAT
>NW_004524773.1:1287299-1289644 GCF_000260255.1 Octodon degus | reverse complement strand
CAAAAGTCTACACCAAATAACTGTGAATAGCGCTGTTTTAGCATGGATTTCCGGGGGGCCGGGGAGATGGCTCAGGGGAATAAGCACTTCCCTGGCAAGCGCAAGGGCCTGAGTTGAAGAACAGCATGGATTTCCTTCCTGCTTGTTATGGTTTGTGTCTAGTTGTGCCCCTAAGGCCTCATGTGGTCATTGGGGTGGCTTCTAGAGTTTGTGATTAATCCCTGATCCAATGCTGGGATTATGGGTATGAGTGCTACGCCTGCCCTGAGGCAGGTAATCTGCACAGAAACATAAGAAGGGAAAGAGGCTTGCTGGCCACTGATGCTGCTGCTCCTCCCTCCTCCCTGTGCTCTTTGCTGTTTTCTGCTGCCATGAGCTGCTGCCCTCTGCCATGTGGTACTCAGCCTTGGCGCCAGCTGAGTAGGGACTGAAACCTCCACCTACCGTGAGCTAACTAAACCTTTCCTACCTTAATGTTGGATGTTGAGCATTTTGTCCCAGCAATGAGAGAAAAGTAGCCAGACACTGCTAAAGACTGGTTTGTTCTGGGGAGCTGGCATGGGGGGAGAGGAGGAGAACTGAAAAATTCAATTATTTCCTTGAATTCCCTGGGTACCCCATGTTTGTTGAATCATCTGGGCATTCTCTGTCAGTTCTTTCCCCAGAACATAGGAAAGCCACAGGATAGACACCAATTTTCTTATTCTTTATTCATGGAGTGTACTGCCTCCCTACTTGCCCCATCCAGATAATTTCTGTTCACTAGATGCTTGCAGCCCCCCATCCTGCAGACAGCACCCTTTTTAAGCCCCTCAAGAGGAATCAGAGGGCCGGCCAAATAGCTCAGCAGATTAAAGCACCTGCAAGCAGGTATAGGGGCCGGGGGTACGATCCCCAGGCCTGCCATGCCAGCCCTGCCCCTGGGGCACACAGAAACAGCAATTGGGACCGGGTGTGGTGGTGCATGCCTGTAATCCCAGCTCTTGAAAGGCTATAAACAGGCAGAGCCCTCCAAATCCTATGTAGTAGTGAGACCCTGAACATCCTGTAGACCTTTCCCTAAAATACACACACACAAAAGGAGAGAAATCAGAGACTGAAAGAAATTTAGAATTCATACACACTGTAAAATTCTACCCAGGAGAATGGGCATTTTGTTTGCAGTGGCCACTAGCTCCCAACTGGCAGCCCACCTGCCTTTCCCGAACTCTCGCCCTCGGAGTCCACCACTGGGGTGGACTCCTTCCTGGGTGTGCCAACAGTGCGCTCCAGAGACAGAGACCTGCAGGCTGAGGGCTCAGTACTGACCCAGAGCAGGGGCACATCCAGGTTCGGGAAGGACGACGCACAAATACCTTCACGGGGAGTTCCAGGGTCTTGAGGTCCTAAGCATGATCCAGAAGGGGGTTGAGAACAGCCAATGGGTTTGCTCTTATGAGGAGAGTCCTTGTCCTATCAGGCCCCAGTCTAAAGACAGTAGTAGTGGGAATTCTATTCTGTATTATTGCCTGTGTGCCCCTCTTCTTGTACGTGCTAGGGATGGGAACACAATTAAGTTCCCGCACCCACCTCTTGGTGAGGAAGGCAGTAAGCAAAACTAAGAACTATTTTTTAAATGCATTTAGTTGTTACAGGGTCTCAATATACTGACCAGACTCGTGGCGATCCTCCTGTTTTCAGCCTCCCCAGCGGTGGGATTACAGGCGTGCACCACCAAGCCTGCACTCCGGTGGGCTCAGCTCACCCTGGGGGCGGGGGCTGGCGCGGCATGTGGTGTTGGGGATCGAACTGCGGTCCCTGTGCTTCCTAAGCTGGCCTAAGCATGCACTTTAGTGGTTGAGCTATCTCACCAGCTCCTAGGAAGTATTTTTTAAAAAACCAAATGTATTCCCTGTGGATGGCGCTATTAACGTGGTTCAGTCAGGCGACAGGCTCCGTGGGAGCATGCTTAGCTCTAACCTTGGGTTTGGGTTTGGCTGGGGAGACGCAGTTTTCTCCTTCTGCAGCCAGAAGGCACCTTTCGAGGTTGTCCTCTTTCTCCGGCTTCTCTTGTGCTGCTAGGGCCCTGTTGTGGGACTTTTCAGAGAGCCTTCCTCTCCCAGGAAGTTTTTTCCCCCCCATTAACAGTAATTGCGGGGCTGGGGAGATGGCTCAGTAGAATATGCACTTGCCTGGCAAGCGCAAGGATCTGAGTTCAATCCCGAGTTCAATCCCTGGTTCCAAAAAAAAAAAAAAAATCCACAGTAATTGCAATCATAATATAATACAGAATACCAGGAGCAAAGAGTTACTGAGTATTATGCTGATGCCTAAGGTTATACAGTATTTCAGTCTCAAAACTGGGA
>NW_004524773.1:1284852-1286309 GCF_000260255.1 Octodon degus | reverse complement strand
AGAGAGAGAGAGAGAGAGAGAGAGAGAGAGAGAGAGAGAGAGAGAGAGAGAGAAGGATATTTGACCACCATTAGAGGAATAGAAGAGGGAGGAAGAGACTGAATCAGGGTAGCTTCAGGTAAACTCTGGGAGTCCCCAGTGGCTGAAAGCACCTCCAGCGGAGTGTGGCCTTGCTGGTGTGTTGATCTTAGACTCCGGGGCTCTAGAAATGTGAAAGAATAAATTTCATTTCATTTTTTTTTTCTGTTTTCTTTTTTGGTTCCAGAAATCAAACTCAGAACCTTGTGCTTGCTAGGCAGGTGCTGTGCTGCTGAGCTGTATCCCTGAGCTGTATTTTATTTACTTTAATCCATTGGGTTTGTGATAATTTGTTACAGCGTAAAACTAATAGATGGTGGTAGAAGCCAAAGTGTGCAAATTCAAATCCAGATCTTTCTATTTACAAGGACTAGGTTTCCTATTAGTATTTGCCCTCTCTCTGACCCAATTTTCTCATTTCTAAATGGAGTGATACATTTACCCCCAGGGGCTAATTTTCCCCAGATGTAAATCAGTGGTTATTAAGAGCTTGGAAGGCTGCCTGCTACATCAATGACTGAGCCCACTGTACCTGCTCTGATGGGTTATGTCAATAAGATGATGCTTCTTCTAAATTTCATATTATCAGGCCAGCCAAATAGCTCAGCAGATTAAAGCACCTGCAAGCAGGCACAGGGCCAGGGGTTCCATCCCCAGGCCTGTGTGCTGGTCCTGCCCCCCAGGGCATGCTGAGATGGTGATTGAGACTGGGCATTGTGGCACGTGCGTGTAATCCCAGCTCTTAGGAGGCTGTAAACAGGCAGATTACTATGAGTCTGATCTAGTAGTGAGACCCTGAACACCCTGTAGACCCTTCCCTAAAATACAAAAATAAATGTTTCATATTATCACACTTCAGTAATCTTTGCAGTTTTATTTTTGTTCGAGCTATCTGAATTTAACTCTACCCATTTGTCCTTTATTTCTTCTTTCCCTTCTTCCTATGCTCAGGGTTGAGCTTAGGGTCTCACACATGCTAGGCAAATGTGCTAGCGCTGAGCTACTAGTACAGGTAGCACAGTTGGGACTGTCGGGCCTCTCCTCTTTCATTTCTTTGACTTGGGGCAACACCCAGGTCCAATCTATTGTCCTAAGGGAAGCACGGATATAAAATAACAAAGAGCCAGGAAATCGCTAAAACTCCAGGCCAGAGCACACGGGTGATGGATCCCATGGCTTGATTTAACCTTTTCTCCACTTGAACTTCATTGAAGGTTTTCACACATAGGGACCATATGTCATGTATGTGATTAAAACAGAGTGACTTCTAGAAGAGTCAGGTCTACTGGAAGCCTGTGAGATCACTTAGCATCCTGCCAAGCGCTTCTGTCCTTCTGTCCAGAGAGATCCAATGAGAAGCACCTGGGGCAAAATGCACA
>NW_004524773.1:1282503-1284383 GCF_000260255.1 Octodon degus | reverse complement strand
AAAAAATAAAAATCCAAAACCCCATTTGTCTTTCATCTTCCAATTCCCCTGCCATCCTGGTACCACTTTTCTTCTTTGTGCTTCCAGTCTGCTTCTGTTGACGTGGATCTGCACACTCTGGGCACACCATTCCCTTAACTTCAATAAATGTAGCTGCTTTTTTTTTTACTGTTGGGTTAAAAAAAAAAAAAAACCTGAAAGTTTTGCTTTCCATGTGCAATAATCTGAAATCTATCTTTCAATTCCAATGGCACTACTTCCCTATCCCTTATACTTCAAGTTTTGCTCATTTCCCTTTATATTATGCCATTTCTCTTTTTTTAAACAGTGATAAAATATACCTTTATTTACTTTGAGTCAAAGGGTTATAAAAAAATTATTGCTAAGTAGACATCAGGCAAACAGAAAGGTGCTTTAGAAATCCAGTTACCTTGGAGTTTATTTAAACTAAAAGGAAAAGGTCATCATGTTTTCATGCAACACATACTTGGTTGTTTAACAATTGTGACAAGGAGCAGAAGGAATTAAGGAATGTGGCACTCGTGATCCATACAGAACACCAACATTTTGGGTTGTATCTAATTAAAGAAATACCTCACTTTTGAAATACTGGGATAGCCAATACACAGAGGCATGCCTTAGGTGAGCGTAGGAATGCAGCTTAGAGAACAACAACCACAAAAATCACACTGGAAGTATACAATTTCTTTAAAATCACTCAGCAACAAAAGCAACATTGAACTTTCATTCTGGTTTTACACAACGTCTATGCAGTACCTTGACTTAAAACCAAGAGCAAAAGGTTAAGACTTTCCTCCTCTGTTTTTGGTAAATAGCTGTATGGTAAACTTAGATGACTTATCCCCCTGAGTTTTACCTAGGAGTGGCCTTTTTAATATTTTATTTAAAAGAAGGCAAGTTTGGCACTTTTATACAGTTGTCACCAATGTTAATATTTCTCGGGATCTCCAGAAGATTCATATTTGTTACAGCTGACGCAGCACGGGCTGGGGCCCCGCTAAGCCAGTTTCACATTTCTCCAGGTTATTTTGTGCATCGATTTGTGTAATAGTTTCATTCATGTTGGTCTCCAATATCATTCCCCCCATCATTTCTGCAAGAATATTGTAAACCTTGTCTACATGGAAAATTAAATCCAGTTCACAGACATTTTCAAAATGTTTGTCTAGTGTTTCCACAAATACTTGAATTAGATCTAAAATGCCAAGTTCACTTTCTGAAGAATCCACACAGAAGTCAAATATTGTCTATAAATCAGTTTTTTGTCAGATCCTCCAATTAGTAATCCTCCTTCTAGGAAATTGCAAACATTTTCATCTCTCCTGATACCAAATGGAAAGTCTCCCTGAAGATTTGCTGTTGTGTGTCTTCACTGTAGGGCTGGTAGAACTTGGAGAGCTGGGGCTTCCCGTGGTTGTTGAAAATGAGGATTGCTTTGATCAGGGCTGGGCAGGCCGGCCGGCCAGGTGGGCACTGGGGGCCGGGGCAGGCATGTGCACCGCGCCTCAGGATCTCATGGGCCTACGTCATGCCATTCTTGTGTTAAATATTAAATATTTCATTTCTATGTTAATATTTAGTAGAGAATGTTCTGATGGTTGGTGTCCACTGAGGATAGTTGGGTTCTTAGAACAGGGAGTGGCAGTTCCTCTCAGGTAGGTGGCAGAGTTGGCAAGGTGCTTGTGAAAATAGTGTCGTCTGTCACATCTGAGATGGGCAAAAATGGGCAGATCAGGAGCCGTCTGCAGAGCTGCACCCTTGGATTAGGGCTGGGCTGGTAAGGAAATCCTAGCTCTTCTGCTGCTGAGTGATTTTTCTCATTCATCTCTTGAGGTTGGTTGGTTTTTTTTTTTTTTTTT
>NW_004524773.1:1277742-1282241 GCF_000260255.1 Octodon degus | reverse complement strand
GTCCTGCCAAGAGCAGCTGCCCTCCTTCAGGTGGGAATGTCCTATCCTCCCTTCCGTGTGGCTGCAAGCACAGTGCCACCAGCTGCTTCCCACTGTGGATCCTCGCTCTGGGGCAACAAGGACTGAAGCCAATAAAACAGCAAGTGGTCAGGAATGACAGAATGTATGTTTATTGGGAAGAACAAAAAGACACCACACACACACACACACACACACACACACACACACACACACACGTGTGTTTATCCAGAGGTGTTTATTCAGCTTCTGGTACAGGTGACTGTGACAGGAGGTACGCTGCTAGTTGTCACCAAGCCTTTGATGTCTGGAAAACAGGCTGGTTTGTTTGCATCGCACTCTTTATGAGCCTCCAGTTTGCTGAAGTTAATTATTCAGGGCCTTCACATCTAATCAACTTGAGCCCTGACCTTCAGTTTACTCAGGTTAGTTATTCAAGACCTGTGCTGTGTACCTAAGTTTCTCCTGTCTCCTGGCCTTAGAAGGAGAGAATCGCCCTAACACCTCGGGCTGTGCCGCCAACGGCCTCAGGAGGCGCCTCTTGCTTGTGCTCCGTGCCTGGGTCTGCCCAGCTGTCTCTCAGGACACCCTGACCCAGAACTGCTGCACCCCTCTACATTTCCTGTGACAGATTCCAGTTTATTTCATGTTTCCTCTCTCCATTGTTTGTTTTTTAAAAAAACTTTTTTAAAAAATGTATTTACTACAGTGTCTATAGGGTCTCACTACATAGATCGGACTCTTAGTGATCCTTCCTATTTTTCAGCCTCCCAAGTGCTGGGATTACAGGCACATGCCAACATGCCTAGTCTCGTTCACCACCAACTCAGTGCACCCCAGGGGTGGGGCTGGCACAGCAGACCAGGGATTGAATCTCTGGCCTCAGTGTCTGCCTAAGCAGGTGCTTTAATCTGCTAAACTAACTGGCTGTCCCTTTTTTTACTTGTAAAATATGCCTTTCCTGAAATTGTGAAGATTCCTGTTTACTCCATGGGTGGAATGGATGCCTCTGGGGCGTGTTGTGCTGCTCAGCTGGGATGAGCAGCTGCCAGGTGCGAGGTGAGGGCAGGGGCTCCAGATGGATACTCGCAGGGGCTTTGTCTATGGTCTCTGAGATCAGGTGTGGAGCGCCCTTCCTCCCTGGAACTTGTCACAACCTGATTGGTTCTTGGGGCCATCTTTGGTGATCCCCAGGGCCCAAGACCCTAACCCAGGTGCCACTGCCTGTGTGTACATTCCTTCTGTGGGCTTTGTTTGATTTCCCTTTGCTCACTTGTCCTTGTCAGGGCCTTATCTGTGGGGTTTATAAGTTGGATAGGAGTGTTATGGAAAGGCAACTTAAAGTTAGTGATTGAGATTTATACTATACTATTTTTATATATATATTACAGTAATACAGTGACCCTAGAGTGAAAAAAAAAATATATATATATATATTAATTAAGAGTTTTCCTTTAAAATAAGTAGTCACCTAGTGCTCTTGTCTCCTTTACATTTTACTGGAGGTGGTGAGGGGGTGACTTTTTATTTTATTATTTATTTATTTATTTTTGTATTTTAGGGAAGGGTCTACAGGGTGTTCAGGGTCTCACTACTAGATTGGACTCATAGTGATCCACCTTGTTTCCAGCCTCCCAAGAGCTGGGATTACAGGCATGCATCACCATACCCAGTTTCAACTGCTGTCTCACCATGCCCCAGGGGTGGGGCTGGCACCTCAGGCTCAGGGTCAAAACCCTGGCCCCTGAGCCTGCTTGCAGGCACTTTCATCCACTGAGCTATTTGGCCAGCCCAGGGGTGACTCTTTTAGTGCACCTGGCTTCCTCCATTCTCTGCTTGTCAGTTCTCCTTCTCCATTTCCTCTTCCTCCTCCTCCTTATTATTATTATTATTATTTAAAAGGAATAAAAAATAATTGTTCCCTTTAGTATAGATTTAGCTCTTTCAATTAGGATTAGTCAGGAAACCTCATGAGGCCCTTATTCTACTCTCTTCCTACCTTCATACCCCTTTCCCATACATTTTCCTTCTCAAGGCTTTCACCCGACCGATGTTGGGGGACACAGGCAATGGCTGCTCTGGCTTCTTTGAGCAGAGTGGGGTCATTGTTCATTGTCAGTGGATGGAAGTCTTCAGCAGGAAGGGTTGTGTGATGTGCTGGACCATGCTACGAGCAATCGGGCACATGGATCCCTGGTTCCATCCGCACGACCACTTGGAAATGGGCAGCCTCTTAACTACACTTTTCCAAAATATTCAAGGATGCGTGACCAAAGAAAGCATGAGCCCAGGAATGAAAAGGCAGGGTGGAGAAGGAGCCACATCCAGACACCACTCCTCAGTGACTGGAACAGCGATTGTCACCAGCAGGCTCCTGCACATGTCTGCAAATGTAGCTGGATGCTGCCAGCAGGGGTCAGTGATTACAGCACCCTTTCTATGTCGAGGCTATATGACTACAGTGCTACAGAAGCATGTGGCACAATTTTGTTTTGCTTTTGTTTACAAACTCTGCATTGGATGATAAGCAGGGCTGTGGCTGCCTTTTCCAGAATTGTGGAATGAATTAAGTTGGTGCATGGAGGCACTACTATACTATTTTTATATATTTTTGGTTATACTTTTCTGCTGGGTGTTTAAGATTGTCTTAAAATGAGACCTAGGGGCTGGAGAGATGGCTCAGTAGAATAAGCGCTTCCCGGGCAAGCGCAAGGGCCTGAGTTCAATCCCCGGCTCTGAGAGAGAGAGAAAGAGAGAGAGAGAGAGAGAGAGAGAGAGAGAGAGAGACCTAGATTGGGGCTGGGGAGATAGTTTAGGAATCTAAGTACCTGCCTGACAAGTACAAGGACCCAGGTTTGATCTGCAATACTGGCCATTCCAGCCATGAAAACTGGGGCTGGTGGCACATGCCTATAATCCTAGTGCTGGGGAGGCTGAGATGGGAGGGTCACTATGAATCTAAGTTGTGTAGTAAGACCCTATACCAAATAAATAAAATTTTAAAGTTTTAAAATGACACGTGTATTAATAAAAATTAAGCTCTCCCTATACATCAAAGTCAGTTGAGTCTCTTCAGGCATTACTTTTGGAACCATGTACAGAGCCTCATAGCTCCCCTGCCAGAGTCAGCCACCAGGATGGGTCATGGCCTTGCTTGACTATGTGGCTTCCCATAGAAACATGGGAGATGCTTCTCTTTTTTTTTTTTTTTCGGAACCAGGGGTTGAACTCAGGCCCTTGCACTTGCCAGGGAAGTGCTTATTCCACTGAGCCATCTCCTCGATGCTTCTCTTTTTGGTGACACTCCTTTTTAGTGCACTGTACATTGATTGGCTCCTGTTGACTGGGGGTGGGGGAGGGGAAATGTGGGCCAACAATCTCCCTCCTCAGGAGGTTGGGCGACTCACCAAATTTAATATGCTCCTGTAGAAAAGTCTCCTCATGTCCGGGGTCCTTTTTGATCTTGGAGGCCTATGGACAAAATATTAACTGTCCTCTTAGCCCAGCTAACTTTCTATCTCTTGTCTCCAAATCTAAGTTATTGAACATCCAGAAGATCAGGTACACCAGGTGGACCTCCTGCAGGTCATTTGACTTCCAAAGCAAGCAACGCAGAGATATTTTCTGCCACCAGCTATACTTTTAGCTCTGATTCTGTTAAATTGCAAGAATACACATGAGAAACCTCAGAGAAACAGGCAGAGAGAAGAGAACTGCTCAGTAAAAGCGGGTCATAGAAGTTTGTAGCACCACCAGCTAAAGATGTTTTTCAGGGATTGGACTCCTTTCTGCTCCTTCCACCTCCTAGGATAAGAGGTGCCTCTGTTCCCCCAACAAGTCTCTCTGCAGGGAGAAAGGATCAAACTCCCAAGTTATGACGTGGTGGGAGCAAATGAGTGACACAGCCCCCTTGTGAACTAGGAAAGAGGGACCCGTGGTCTGGGGCCCCCATCCCTACACTCACTCCTGCCTATCCCTGGGACAGGATCCCTCCAGCCAAATGGACATAAAGTACTTGCGCTGCCAGGAGGGAGAATCATTCTATTTATTTCTATGGAACACTGCAAGCTTCTAGGGACAAGAAATTCCTATATCACCTGGAGCTGGGTGTCAGCCCCTTCTCATAGCCCTGAACCTCACCTAGGAGTATCTATGGCAGAACCTGACTTTCCCAGAGGACTGACTTAGGGGAGTTTGGGGTCTCTGACTGCAGCTCTGAAGCCTGAGTTCTAGTTCAGGCTGCTTCCCTGACAGCAGCAGACATATGCCGTTGTCACACTCAGATCCAGAGAGTGGAGTGTGAAAATTAAATAAATGGCTGGCATCATACCTACTGCCTGGAAATCTGGAAGCTTCTTCACCTGTGCATAGAGGCAGAGTCGCAGGACCTGATGACTATGGAGAGGTGGAGCCGGTCCTGCCACACAGAACTGGGTACCCTGGAGAACACAGCCAATCAGCAACACCCAGAGTGGCAAAGC
>NW_004524773.1:1273227-1274732 GCF_000260255.1 Octodon degus | reverse complement strand
TGTCTTCCAGAGGGTCCAGCCTTGGGCTTCACAGGTGGTGGTGGTGGTGTCTTCCCTACATGTGCTGCCCCCTGGTGTTCTCAGGTTGAGGTGCAAAGTGGTCTATTTAGGGGTGCCACTCATTGAGCCCCACCAGGTGTAGGTCTTTTTGCTTTCTCTGCAGGCAGCCAGAGCACTTAGGTGACACACATTGTTATGGTTTGCGTCTGGTTGTCCCCCCAAAGCCTCATGCAGTCACAGGGCAGGGACTTCTAGAGTTTGAGATTAACTCATCATCTACTGGGATTATGGATCTTAGTCCTGCTGGGATTATGGGTGCATGTACTTCCCCCAGCCTGGGGCAGAGAGCCTGCAGGCAATATAAGAGAGACAGTGAGACAGACTCTGTTGCCATTGATGTCGTTCCTCTGCCATGAACTCGATGTCCTCTGCCCCGCGCCACTCTGCCTTGGAGCCAGCTGAGGATAGACTGAAGCCTCCAGTAACTGTGAGCTGAATAAACCTTTCCTTCCTTCATTGTGGGTGTTGGGTATCTGTCCCAGCAATGAGAGAAGAGCAACTGAGACACATGTTAAAGCCAAACATCTACATGCAGCTGCACCACAGAAAGAATGACTTTCATAGAAACCAGGGCAGCAAAGTACAAGGACTGATCAGGTCTGTAACCTCCCAAATGAGTGGATGGTGAAGGCTTAAATGAGAGAGACAAGTGGTATGATTTTAGGGCTCCAGGAGGTTTAAAACCCTCTAACAGAATTCAAAATTCTCTGGGGACTGAGACAAAGACCTTTAGGTTACCCACATTTATTTGATTTTTAAACAAAGGAGGGGGATACTGAGGCAAATATGGTTATCTGAGAAAGACCTTGGGAGCCAGTTCAGATACTTTCCCAAGTAGTAAATTGTGTCAATCAGGAGAACTACCTTATCCTAAATTGACATTTATTGTAGGAGTGTGGAACCTTCAGCAGCAGTCTCCTTAGGTGACACACGTTGTTATGGTGTCTGGTTGTCCCCCAAAAGCCTCATACAGTCATAAGGCAGGGGCTTCTAGAGTTTGAGATTAACATCTGCATCCACTGGGATTATGGGATTTAGTCCTGCTGGGATTATGGATTTTAGTACTGCTGGGATTATGGGTGTGTACACTTCCCCCATCCTGGGGCAGTGAGCCTGAATGTAATATCAGAGAGACAGAGATTAACTGGGGTTGGAGCCTGGCTTCCTCAGCTGTGGCCTGAACTTGTCATTTGAGGTGTCATAGCCTCACAGGCCATTACAGGCCTCAGCCAGACAAGGACAGTCTGCGCATGTGAGACCCAGCAGGCTTGGTCACTTACAACACAACTGGCTCACGAAGGGTCAAGAAGCCACCACTGCTTAACATTAAGGGAGCTAGGGAGAGCCATGCACTCAGCTTCCACTGGGCAGCTGTGACCGAGTGCTCCGTGCTTTGCTTGCACACTACAAGCTGAGAGCCGGTGCCTGCTCCCTGAGACAGGCCC
>NW_004524773.1:1270756-1272117 GCF_000260255.1 Octodon degus | reverse complement strand
CAACATTGTGGCTTTTTATTCATATTACATGAATTTCAAGGGCTGGCCAAATAGCTTAGTGGATTAAAACACCTGCAAGCAGGTGCAGGAGCCAGGGGTTTGATTCGCCGGGCCTGCTGTGCTGGCCCAGGCTGAGACAGCAATTGAGACTGGGCATGGTGGCACGTGCCTATAATCCTAGCACCCGAGAGGTTGTAAACAGAAGAATCATTACATGTCTGGTCTAGTAGTGAGACCCTGAACACCCTGTAGACTCTCCCCTCTGGGGGGAAAAAAAATTATTTCAGTGTGTTGATCTTAGTAGCTCATGCATACATTTTGTATCATGAGAGCCCAGGCCTAACACTGGGCGTTGACAGGAGCTGGGTAATTTGTAAGGGACTGAAAATTCCAGAAGTTATGTCCATTACATGGTGATTTGGCTAGAAAAAAAGGGGGAGTAAAATAGTGGGCTAGTCCTCTGCTGGGTGCAGAAGTTGCGAAATGTGATTTATCACTCACACAGGAAGCAGCATCCCTGAAAAGCAGCCCAGATGAGGAAAGAGGGAGACACACAAGGGGCTTCCTCCGTGCGGGTGATGGCCCGGCCCCGGTGAGGGCCGCTGCATGCGGACTGGGGTTAGTGGGCTTGAGCTTCCTTCCACCGCAGCCCACAGGAGGTAGGTGGCCCCGCTGTGGGCTGCACATGTTTTGGAATCAAACACCCAAAATCCATCATTCCATTTAGATGGGCATATCAACAGGGCTACGGATATCAAGAGCTTACTTGGTTCTTTGAGAAAATGTGGAGAAAAGATTCCTTCACAGGTTGCCTGATCCTGGAGCTTTGTGACAGCTGAGGCAGGGTTTTTCAGCTTCCATGGGATCCTGGGCTGTCACCACGGTCTCCTGCCAGGTTACAGTGTCCTTCCCACCTGAGCCTGCTCCACAGCTGCCCCAAGAGACCACGTTAAGGCGCGAACTTATAGCTCGGCTGCTCACTCTCCGAAACTCCAACCCTGCCTGCTCCAAGCAGCCCTTCTCTCTGAAACTGGCTGGCCTCCAGATCTATCCTCACCCCAATTCTGGGTAGAGGAGACCAGTCTGGGTGTTCAGAAGATGCCGGGAACGAGGCTGTGAGAACCGAATCTGCTGGCTCTTTTCCCACGGTCTCACGTGGTGCAAACAACACTCCCTAGGCCGAGGCCCTATTCTAGCTGCCCAGAAAATGCCTGACCCGAGAACGTGATCACAGAAACCCTGCCGGGAAGACAAGCCAGGACAGCCTAGTCGATGCCTTCTTGGAAGGAGATTTGTGACTCTGGCACCATTTCTAGTCCCGAGGGTGCTAAGTATTAGCCTGTGGCTTTCCAGGAAAGAAA
>NW_004524773.1:1263388-1269901 GCF_000260255.1 Octodon degus | reverse complement strand
AAAAAAATCATTTCAGCTCAAGTGGGTGGGCTGACCTACCCTATGTCCTGAGAACTCTGGGCTCCCTGAGAACCACAGCTGGGGCCAGAAGAGCAGGTGGAGGGAGGGTGCTAACCTAGGCCTGGTTGCCTTTCCCATCCCCACTGGAGGAAGTGGTAGTGACACTCATGTTTACCTTCCACACACCCTCTGTCCCCTTCTGGGACTCAGCCATGACCACAGGGTCCAGGATGCTCAGGATGAAGTCTGACTCCTTGTGAGCCGAACAGGACCGAGGCCTGCAGGTCTTTCCTGCCCTTCTCCCAGCTCTGTGAGCTGCTCTTAGTGACGCTGATTTGCTGAAGTAGTCAAGGTGCTGGCTCATCTTTGAAAGCTGGACCCTCCTGCTGTAGCGAGATGACCTCGACCAGGCTGGGTCAGGGGCCCTCAGGCCTCCCCTCCTGAGGCTTCTGCAACCACCCCTTCCTACCATGTGGCTGGGTTGAGTCCTCTCCTGTTTGGAGAGGACAGGCTGTTGTGTCACTTCTGTGTCCTCTTCATTACCTAAGGGGTGGCTGGATCCAGAAATGGTCCTCAGTGAATATTTATTGCCAGGGCTGTAAATGAGTGAGCTCTCTTGGCCCAACAGACAACTAGTTAACTGTGCAGGCTTATTTCTCTAAACAGGGAATGTCACTTCCAGTGGATCAGCCAACATTTTGGGCCACAGCTGGTTCTTATCAATCTGAGTGAGGAGCTAGGATCTCCTGCCAGCTGCAGAAATCAGCTCAGAGGGGCCAGCGAGATAGCTCAGAGGACTAAAGTGCCTGCTTAGTTAAGCTTAGGTGAAGCACAGGGACTGTGGTTCAATCCCCGGCACCACAAGCCATGCCAGCCCTGTCCCCAGGGCACGCTGAGCTGGCCAGAGTCTGGGCTTAGTGGCGTATGCCTATAATCCCAGCACTGGGGAGGCTGAAAGGAGGAGGATCACCATGAATCCAAGCTGTGTAGTGAGACCCACTATGTACATTAAAAAAGAAAGAGGCGCTGGGGAGACTAAAAGAAATTTGGGGACTAGGGAGATAGCTCAGAAGAATAAGCGCTTCCTTGGCAAGCGCAAGGGCCTGAGTTTAATCCCCTGTTCCACCAAACAAAAAAAGAAAGAAAGAAAGAGAAAAAGAAAAGAAAGAAAAAGAAATCAGCTGGGAGCTGGGAAACTGGCTCTCCTGATGATCACCTGTGTTGCAGGAACTGGGGTCAGGTACAAGATAGGCTGAAAGGACAACGTAATATAGGACACATTTTATAAGATTATTTTATCATGAATCACCCCCCCCAAACCACATGCAACAAGTACAAGGAAATCTGTTCACACACGAAAGACCAAAGTCTCCAGCTGAGGGCCTGGATCCCAAGGTAATGTCCCGCATGAGTCCAGTGGAAGACATACAGCTCATAGCCAAGCCTCCAAGCCCAGCTGGAGGCTAGAGCCCACTGCACTATCGCATACAGGCCTGCTTCAAGGATCTGCACTGCAGAGGCCCGCGGGTCAGTGGTAGAAGCTATAAAGTCTATGGCAGCGGGATGAGGGATCTGTGCTAGCAGGTTGCGGGATCTGAACTGGAGCCGGAGAGCACCGCTCAAGGTGAGAACCAGAGCTCCCCCGAAAAAGCACCACAACCATCCTCAGCAACGGTGAGGTCCCGCACTCCTCTGACAATGAGGAAAGCCGAATTCTCATTGTTAGGTATGAACCCACGCAATCAAGCCGACCAGGCATTCTGACGTGGGTAGATTTACTGGGAACAGCTAGCAGGCTGGTTGTCTAGTGGACCAAGACAGCAGCGAATAAAGGGGCGACAGGAGACTTCGTAGGAACTTTTAGGGAGGGTCATCATGAGCTGGGACAGCTAAGGGAGAGCTAATCTTGGCAGGGCTACCTGGTCTGTGGGAGACCTTTAATGTTAACAAAGGAGAGTTCCTGTGGTTGCCTGCCCAGGTCAAAGTCAGGTGGGCCTGTTCTATGGTTTTGGGCTTGGCTCTGCGTGGGGCCAAGCGAGAGGGAGTTTTGGGACAGGGTGCCTGGGAAACCAAGGGGGAGAGTGTTTGGGGCAAGGTGCCTGGGAAACTTTGAGTCCTGACCTGTCACTCATTGGGAAAGTCAACGTGACAAGCTTCTCCAGAAGACTGAACAGTGCACCATCCCCGGCACCACATGCCATGCCAGCCCTGTCCCCAGGGCAGGCTGAGCTGGCCAGAGTCTGGGCTTAGTGGCGCATGCCTATAATCCCAGTGCTGGGAAGGCTGAAAGGAAGAGGATCACCATGAACCCAAGCTGTGTAGTGAGACCCTGTAACAACTATGTACATTAAAAAAGAAAGAGTGGCTGGGGAGATATCTCAGAAGAATAAGCTCTGGAGCAAGGAAGCAATGCTCAAAGGGAACCAGAGCTCCCCCAAAGTGAACCACAGTCATCCTCAGCAACAACAAGGTCCCGAGCTCCTCCTCTGATGAGAACAGCCAAGTTCATTGGGAAAGCCAGCAGGACACGGGCCCCCAGCAGAAGAGCCCAAGAGAACCAGTGGCTTCCAACAGTTTTTACCAGCTCCTGCCAGCCTCCCTCCTTCTTCGCCAGCTCTGCCTTTTATGCTGCCAGCAACAATCCTCAGGTGGGCCTCCCGTACCCAGCACCACACTGATTCCGTTCAGCTGGGTGTTACAAGTTGCTCACCTGTTGCCAATCCAGCACAGCACACAAAGGCTTCAATGCCACATCCTCTAGGATGTATTTGTATACTCACACCTGCTCCTGTTCTAGGGCCAGGCACGTCTCTGCAGGTCACGGGCAGCAGGACCAGAGATCTTTTGTTATCACTATCTTATATCCAAGATGTAAGTGCTGGCTGAGAGATACTGAAGCCCCATTTGCTGTACCGCAGCCAGCCTGAGTCACTTGAGCCCACCTCCAAGCTGAGACACCACCTGGGCACCTCCCCTGTCCCCGCCATAAACCTCCCTTTAGGCAGCTCCTTCCCACTCCCCACAGGCTTCGTCCCAGCAACACCCTATACCCATCCTGAATTTAGCACATCTCAGTGAGTTGGGCTCAGTGAGGCCCCACCCATCCTGGCCCTCAGGACTGTCTCTGCCTCTTTTCTGTCCTCATCCTGAGCCTTGTTCCAACAGCATCTTTTGCAAGCTCCTCAATTTCCACCCAGCACTGACAGCCTGACCCCAGCTACTCCTCCACCTCCTCACTCTCAGCACTCCCTCCTCCCCGCAAGTCTTTCAAGATTCCTGCCCACTTCCTTTTGCCCTACACAAACCTTGACCACAGAGAGGCTGAAATTCTACACCTCCTTGAATGCCAGTTGGACAGAGACAGCCCCAGAGCTTCCCCTAATCCTGACTGTGCTCCCTAAGAGTGAAGGTGACTGGAGCTTCCTCCAGCCCATCCCATGCCCTCCTCTCCACCACTGCTATCAGCTTCTCTTTGTCCTCCTGGCAGTTTGCAAACACAGAACCCCAGATAAGCCTGGAAGGGACAGGGATAAGACAAGGGACCAGGGAGATAGCTCAGCAGCTTAAACACCTGCCTGGCAAGTGCATGGTTCTGAGTTTGATCCCTGGCCAAAAAAAAAAAAAAAAAAAAAAAAGGATAAGACAAGGTCACAGCCAAGAACACCTGGATCCAACTCAACTAGATAAAGAGTGTAGCCTCAGGCACCTCACTCCTAAGAATTCAATTGTCGGGCTGGGGAAACAGCTCGGTGGCCTTAGCGCTTGCCTCGTAAGCACAAGGACTCAAGTTCAATCCCTGGCACCCTTGCTGGCCACTGAAACTGGGTGTGGTGGCACATGCCTGTCATGCCAGTTCTGGGGAGGCTGAGACAGGAGGATCACTATGAGTCTGAGCTGTGCAGTGAGACCTTGTACCAAATAAATAAAAAAGATTGTTTTAGGAAGGCGATTGGATCATAGGAGTGTGATGCTCAGCAGTACAGTATCCCATTGATGAGTTCATAACTAAATATGATTTGGGAGGTGGAGTCTGCTTAGAGGAGGTGGGCCATGGGGGCAGAGCCTGGAAGGATCCACCTTAAAGAATTAAATTGTCATGAGACAAAGGAGGAGTGCCTTCCTGCCCCTTTTGCTTACCCATCCAGTGTGGGATTTGGTTCATAGGACAGCTTTCACACCCTTCTCCTGTTCCCTTCTTCCTGGTCTTCTTGGTCCTCTAAGAATGGCCTAGACTAACCAGCCCCAGCACGCTCTCCTCTCCCCAAACGTTACTTCACACTGTACTCAGGGCCACCCTGACAGAAGATGAAGCTCAGCTACCAACGGTGGCTCCCCCATTGTGCCCTGCCCCTCCCTCCTGCTGTTGCTCAGGCTGTTTCCACCTCACCAAAGAAGTGTCAGGTAAAATGCCCCAAATAGAGCAGAGATCAGAGAAGGGTCTGGGTTCAAATCTCTGGTGTGGGTCTCAGCCATGTCCAGGGAATTAGCCTTCCTGTGCAATGCAGTAAACTTTCAAGGAAAGAAAGAAAACAGGAGTGTTGAGCACAACCATGCACTCACCCCAGATGCCACTGTCCCCACGCCAGTGGAACTCTGGTTTCCCCACCAGAGCTCAGCCCAGAATCCATAGCAACAATAGCAAGCAGATTCCTGGCCCATGAGTATGGAACCCAGCCCAGCTTCAGAGACATATTTATCCTGTGAAATGCAAAAAGCCTTTCAGGGGAAGAAAGCAGGAAAGGAACACCGCTGGGCACTCACCCCAGACACCACTGTGCACATCACAGGCTACAGCATTTCTGCCTCTCTGGCTCCTGCCACTGGAAGACACAAAAGATACAGGTAAGTTCCGAAGCCCAGAGCAGTTCAGACCTGTGCATACTGGGGGTGGAGACAAACAGCTGCACTAAGAACATTTCTTCTCACTCCCTGGCCCACTGAGATCACAGAGGTCCCAGTGAGCTGAGACAAGGGAGCTGGGAGCTGCCAAGATGAACAGCGGGAAGTGCTCTGAAAGTTCTTGGCTGGCATAGGAAGCCCTTCCTGGACCTCACTATGGCCTGGGGAAGTTTATATTTGTAATCCCAGGGAAAGTTATTGGAACTATAGAGAGTTATTTTTGCAGTAAAATCACAACACAAAAATCTAATGTAGGGAATGAAACAGATACTCAGGTAAATAGGGAATTTAGAGCCCAAAATAGACCCAATCAGAAAAGAACCTCCTCATGGTATGTGATAGTCCCAATCCCAGACTCATAACAAAGAGAAAATATTAAAAGCTGTTAGAAAAAAATCAAATAATGTGGAAAAGAAAACCTATCAAAATAACAGCAGTATAAATGCTCAATAAGCGTATGAAATATGTTCAACATCCTTAGCCTGAGGGAAATGCCAATCAGAACAATGCTGAGATTCCATCTTATCCCAGCCAGTGTGGTTATCATTAAGAATACATAAAGCATGGGGCTGGTGAGATGGCTCAGTGGTCTAAAGCACCTACTTAGAACAAGTTTAGCAAAGCACAGGGACTGCGGTTCAATCCCCCAGCACCACATGCCAGCCAGCCCTGCCCCCTGGTGGGCTGAGCTGCCCCCCCCCACACACATAAATAAAATTTAAAAATAAAATAAAATAATACATAAAGCAGGCTGGAAATTTAGCTCAGTGGCACAGTGTCTGCCTAGCAAGTATGAAGTCCTGAGTTCGATTTCCAATACGCACACAAGAAGAATACATTAAGCAACCAATGCTGGATAGGATGTTGATGATTGCTGATGAGAATGTTAACTAGTACAACTGTCACAGACGTCAGTATAGAAATTCCTCAAAAAGCTCAAAAGAGTGGGCCAGGGAGATAGCTCAGTGGCTTAAGTGCCTGCCTGGCAAGTTCAAAGTCCTGAGTTTGATCCCCAGTTCAAAAACAATCAAACAAAAGAACTATAAAGAACCTACAGTCAGGGCTGGAGAGATGGCTCAGTGGTCTAAAGCACCTACTTGAAACAAGCTTGGCAAAGCACAGGGACACCGCGGTTCAATCCCCCAGCACCACATGCCAGCCAGCCCGCCCGCCCCCTGGTGGGCTGAGCTGGCCACACACACACACACACACACATAAATAAATAATTAAAAAAAAAGAACCTACAGTCAGTAATTCCATTTGACCCAGCTGTACTTCTCCTAGGTATATTCCCAAGATAATTAAAGATATAATATACATCTTACAGTGGTAAATGTCTGCCCATGTCTACAGTAGCACAACATACAATAGCCAAGCTATGTGAGTAGACTAGATGCCCATAAACAGATAAGTGGATAAATATATTAATGAAATTTTGTTCAGCCATAAGGAGTAAATTCATGTCGTTTGTAGGAAAATTAGTGAATCTTGAGACCATGATGTTAAATGGAATGGTAGTAGAAAATGCCCCTGAGCTGGTTGGTTAGTTGCCCAGGTAATAGTTTCTGTTACTGTTCCCATTCCTACAATCTCCTAGAAATGGCTGGTCACTGG
>NW_004524773.1:1260176-1261843 GCF_000260255.1 Octodon degus | reverse complement strand
CCCGTAACTTCACTCCCCACTTCCAACTCATCTACTTCCAGCCTAGTGAACTGAGTTCACTTAGCCATTACCTGCATTTGGCCACAGAGGCCCTCCCTCCAGAGCCCTCTCCTTTCTCTCCTGGTCAGATGGCTTCATCTAATACCTACCCAAGATGACTGTCAGCAATTCCTTCTGAGTTCCACATATTGACTGAAGAAAACTTGAACTGTCAGCCCTGATGATTGAGTTGCCATGGCCTTTCCAAAAGGTCACCGTCCCTAAAAAACACATCTCAATGTGTCAAAAGTCATCACTGTGACCCAGAAGCCTGATATAATGACTATGGACACTAAAAAATAAATGCCCCTTCAGATTGAAAGCTAAGGACTCTGAAAAGCTTCCACATCTGCACTGGAGACCAATCTATGACTTTCCTGGTAAATAATGGAACTGAACTCTTTGCCTTCAAAAGTCCTCTTTTGGGGCAGGGGAGATGGCTCAGTGGAATAAATGCTTCCCTGGCAAGTGCAAGGGCCTAAGTTCAGTCCCTGGTTCTGCAAAAAAAAAAAAAAAAAAAGTCCCCTTTTGCCAGGACAAACTTTCAGCCAGAGAGGACGTCTCACCAAACATGAATTCCTGTACAAGGCAGTTCCCACATCACTTCTAGGAAGAGACTTCAACTTAGACATGACCTTCTCCTTTGCACCATACCAGTAAGTCTAAGCCTCCCTCTCACTGAACCCTGCACTTCACACTGACTGTTCCTCAAGAGGAAGATGATGTTTACTTCAACCTGAGACAGATAAATGCAATCCTGAAATTCTAAAAACTCTCTTCCCAGATGTACGGACCAAAGACTTGCCTCTGGGCTTGGCCATCAACCATGCTGTCTCACCATGTCCCCCATTGTTGTGGGAGAGCAGTTCAGGATCCTGATGCACTATTAGCTCCTTGGAACCCTCCTCGCCTCCTCATAAAGATGCCCAATGGGAATTAGCAACCAGTGCAAGATCTCCATGTCATCAACAGTGCAGCTGTCATCTGGCACTCTGTAGTTCCTGACCCGTACATCTTTTTTGGACCGTTACCTCCTGATGCCACCTGGTTTACTTGTCTAGATTTGAAAGCTGCCTTCCTCTGCTTGTGAGCTGCTCCCATAGGCCCCTTCAAGTGGGAAAATCCTGAGCCAGAAGACCAGCTCACTTGGACTCAGTTGCCATAAGGGGTTAAGAACTCTCCCACTATTGGGAGGGAGGCTCTAGTGACAGATTTGTCCAAGCCACTAGCACCTTGTTGCCAAGAAAATCTGTTTCTCTGTCCTTTCTGGTTCTGTCACAGTACCCAAGCAAACAGTATAGGCTGTCAAACTTCTAAAACACACCTCTCTTAGCTGTAAAGCCAGTTCAGGATGTCTGAGCTGACAGTGCCACCAAGATTGCCTTCCATATACGTTGCCTCAGTCTTCTGCCACCCAGAGCCTCCAATTACACCTGCGTAGGCCTAAAGAACATCTCCTGCCTTTGATTGCCTCCTGTCATCCAGTCCCTTTTCACAATGACCCCAGTTCTGGACTCAGAAGACAATTGGCCTAGACCCAACCTCCAAGAGTTTCAAGAACTTGATTTCCAGCACAAAAATATCACTGCATTTCAGATTAATGATACCCAAGCTGCCTGCTGGAAAGG
>NW_004524773.1:1257796-1259461 GCF_000260255.1 Octodon degus | reverse complement strand
CAGAATGGAAAAGCATGTTTGGGAAAGGAGTTAAATCTAGAAATTCTTATGGGAGTGAAATAGTGATTGCAACCCACTGTCTCGTAGATCTCACTGCTGATGGAGTCTGATGTTTTGTCATAAGTCTCTCTAATTTTAGCTGATCTTACCTAAAGAATTTAAAGATTTTTGTTGAGTTTATATAGATGTTGTTGTAATTTTTTTCCTAATGACCCATAACAGAGATCATTTACCAGTGTAGCTAGAAATTGCCAGAAGGGGTTAGTAGTGACTGGAGTCCCTTTTTATATCTATCTTGTTATTATGGCATTGCTCTATCATTTTGTGTTGCATTTTCTGTTGGATGTCCAAGAGTAAGTTAAGGTGAGACTTATATCTATCAAAATTAACCTCTCATTACCTGTCAAGGTCGATCAAATCTCCCCAGGAAGTACCTGGAACACGTATAGTGCCTCTCAGCACTTCTGTCTGTGTCAGCCGTCAGGATGAGTCACAGCCATTGTTCACCCAAGTTATTTTCTGTGAAAGCTTGGAAGGCTTTTCTCTCCTGATCACTCTCCATAGATGTAGTATGCATTTAAAAAAAATGTATTTGGTACAGGATCTCACTGTGCCTCTTGGACTCGTAGCAATCCTCCTGTTTTCAGCCTCCCCAGTGCTGGGTTTTCAGGGGTGCACCACCATGCCCAGTCTCAGTGGCTGGCTCAGAGAGCCTGAGGGTGGGGCCAGCATGGCAAGAGACATGATGCATTGTTGATTTTCACCCTCTGTGGTCCACCAGTTTCCCTGGGGGGGCTTGGTGACTCACCAGAGTTGTATTATATTGTAGAAAATATCCCCTCGTGTTCTTGGTCCTTGTTGACCTCAGAGGACTGGGGCCAAAATATTGACTGACCTCTTAGTCAAGCTATCTTTCTAGTTTTTTTTTTAACTTACATTTTTATTTTTTAAATTTATTTTATTTTATTTTATTTATTTGTGTGTGTGTGTGTGTGTGTGTGCGTGTGGCCAGCTCAGCCCACCAGGGGGCGGGGCTGGCTGGCATGTGGTGCTGGGGGATTGAACCGCGGTCCCTGTGCTTTGCTAAGCTTGTTCTAAGTAGGTGCTTTAGACCACTGAGCCATCTCACCAGCACCATATCTTTCTAGTTTTGACCTCTAAATTTAAGTTGTTAAATACCCAGAGAGAAGATCAGCAGCAGATCACCCAGTCTCAATCGCCTTCTCAGCGCACCCCAGGAGTGAGGCTGTCATGGCATGCCGAGAATTGAACTCCAGCCCCTGTGTCTGTCTAAGCAGGCTCTTTAATCCACTGAACTATCTGGCCGGCCCTAAAATAACATTTTTAACAATGTTTATTGGGGTGTCACCCATTAGGCTATCAAGACTACTGAGGCCTCTCTCTATTAATGAACAAGGACTAGAGAACTATTTCCAGACAGCTGCTTCCTTATTCACCAAAGAGAATCCTGTCCAGAAGTTTCTCTAGCCTAAGGGGTTTTTAATTGTTAACAAATTTTTTGATGACCTGTGAGAATCAGATAATAACAATTAACACTTTTTTACCAATAAAAGATTCCTAAGTTATGATACACAAACAACAGTATGCATTGCATTTATTTTATATTTATTTATTTATTTATTTATTTATTTATTTTGTGTGGAA
>NW_004524773.1:1253990-1256206 GCF_000260255.1 Octodon degus | reverse complement strand
TAACACTGACACGTGAGGCGGGAGACTTTTGCAGCAAACTTTGTAATAAAATTGATATGTAGTTTTCCACATGTTCTATTTCTAGAAAACTGAATACTTTTCACAGTGAGAAGACTCACTCTTTCTTCCTTGTGGAAGGTTTTTCTTTTCCACCCTTCTCTAGGTATCTCAAGTGAAGTCTCTTCTGTAAAGATCTCCTTCCATTTTAAACCCTTTCCACTCTGAGAGGATTTATGGACTCAGGCTAAAAGTCCTACTCCGAGGATTCAGCTTCCTGTCCAGGTGCTGGCGTGCTGTGAATGTCCAGCATCCTGTTGATACAGGGAATCTCCAAATGACACAGGGAAAAAAAACTGATCTCGGGGTGGATGACCTCCAAATGATACAAGGGGAAAATGATCTCCTGACCTAGAAGATAGCTGGGATGAGTTCATGTTCTCTAAAACTGAAGAATGAATTTTAGGAACAAACAGAGCTTATGAGCAGGATATATTTATGGGGGGAAAGAAAGCTCCTGTCTGAGAGAGGGACAGGAGGGAGGCCTAGCGGGTGGTTCCTGGGAAGCTGTTTCTTCCAGGGACTTCTATAGGGTAAAACCATGTGGTGAGGCAGGTCTAAGGTGGTGGAGAAGATATGGGAACTCACTTAGGAGGACATAAGGTGGGACAAAACTATGGCCAACCAGTGAGATTACAAGCACCATTGCTCAGGTAAATCCAGTACCAAATGGGGACATGAGTCACATAGCAAGTGGGCATGAATATGGGACAGGGTCTCTTCCTGTTGAGGGTCGTGCTCGTGACTCATTTGGGCTCTTTCAAGGTGATTGATAGTTATTTAGAATATATATATATAGTTTGTTTGTTTGTTTGTTTTGTTTTCTTCTTCTTCTTCTTCCTCTTCCGGTACTGGGGATTGAACATTCAGGACCTTGCACTTGACAAGCAAGTGCTTATTCTACTGAGCTATCTCCTCAGCCCCTACTTAGAATATCAATCCCTGATGCCCATCCCTAGGGAAGTATGTAGCTGTTTCCTCTTTTGTCTTGGTCTTGCAGTGTGGCCCATATGGGAGTGTCTGTCTCTTCCAAGTTGCAAAGTCATCTTGTCTTCCATTTTGTCTCCTTGTGGGCCTGGCCCTGTCTGACTGCATAACTGTTATTTTCACTTTTATTTGCCTGACTAGGAGGAGGACTGGTCTGTGACAGGCTGAAGCAAGAAGAGTCACTGAGGTCAATACAGGGAGACCCTAGGGGCCAGGAGATGGCTCAGTGTAATAAGCGCTTCCCTGGTAAGTGCAAGGACCTGAGTTCAATCCCCGGTTCTGCAAAATAAAAAAACAAAAAAACGGGTAGACCCTGTCTGAAGATAAAAATCTTTAGAAAAAATGGTGGAGATCATAACTCAGTGGTAATTTGATCCCCAGTACTGAAAGGAAAAAAGGCTTCAGAAATGGGTACAAGGCTGTGTTTGGTTGAACATGGCTGTAATCCCGACATGCAAGACTGAGCCAGGAGGGTCACTGCAAATTCACAGCCAGCCTGGACTATGAAATGAGTTTAAGGCCAGCCTGAAAAGGCAGAGTGTGATCCTGTCTCAAGGAGGAAGAGGAGAAAGAGGAAGAAGAAGAAGAGGAGGAGAAGGAGAGTAGGAGGAAGAGAGAATAAATGGGCACAGAACACTGCAATAATACAATAACTTTAGGATGAGGTTTTGGTTCAGCAAATTTTTATAAACAATAAAATGATAAGCAGCAGAACACTAAAACTAATTATATATAGTAACATTATTTGCTTTGCCGGCTTCCAAGCCAATAATATAATTTATAATAAACAAAATAGCCTTTGTGGGCCAGCCAAATAGCTCAGCGAATTAAAGAGCCTGCTTAGGCAGACACAGGGGCCAGGAGTTCGATCCCCGGGCCTGCCGTGCCGGCTGGCCCCCAGAACGCGCTGAGACCAGTGACTGAGACTGGGCGTGGTGGTGCACACCTGTAATCCCAGCACTTGGGAAGCTGTAAACAGGAGGATCACTATGAGTCCAATCTAGCAGTGAGACCCTGAACACCCTGTAGACCCTTCCCTAAAATACAGGGGGAAAAAATAGTCTTTGAGAATTTAATTGTTTTCTGTTTTTCATTTGCAGTCAGGTCTGGGGTCTCTTAAGAATAGTTCTTAGAGGCCAGAGAGATGGCTCAGTGGAATAAGTGCTTCCCTG
>NW_004524773.1:1251647-1253395 GCF_000260255.1 Octodon degus | reverse complement strand
AAATAAATAAATAAATAAATATTTATGGCATTCACCAAACTCTAAATTTACACAACACTAGTTACCTGGTAACTTCTCAGGTAAAGGAAGAAAGAACAGACAGCCGGCCTCCAAGAATTCGTTGTTCTCTGTATCCCAGTTTGCCGGAATTACAAGGGGCAACACATCTCCTTAGGCGCTGTTCTCTGTTCCTTGCTCCCTCAGAACAGTAGGCTTCTGGCTCAGATTACTACACTACCCTTTTTTTTTTTTTTGTCTTAGCTGCATTTTATGAAGCATCAGAGCAAGAACTGGGGATTGAACTCGGGCCCTTGCGCTTGCCAGGCAAGTGCTTATTCTACGGAGCCATCTCCCTGGCCCCAAGAACGGTGGACTGTTGATCCATGGCTTGTTGGCAGACTTGTCCTTGTTGCCAGGCTAGGCAAGATATGCAAGCAATACAGAGACAAGATAAACAAATTATTACTGTGCTCCCACTAAACCACCGAACAGCATGAAAAGGATTAAGGTTTTCAATACCATCAGAGATGCTTTGTAACAGATCAGTACCAGATAATTCTAACAATTGTTTTGCAAAAGTATTATCAATAAGTTGCTGAAGAGACAGGATATCAGAATTAATATTACTATGATGCAAAACATTTTTAAAATATATTTTCCCATGGGAAATGAGTTTGATTCCATGGAATTGGAGTTACACAGAGCGAGGAGGTTTTCCAATCACATTTTAAATGAAGTTGGCACTGCAGATTAATATTTGATCTCCTAAAATAACAACAGTTTGTTCTAAACCATGTTTTGTTTTATTTCATTATTATTTTTAAAATCTATATTTATTTATTTATTTATTTGGTACAGGGTCTCACTACACAGCTTAGACTCAGTGATCCTCCTGTCTCAGCCTCCCCAGCACTGGGTTTATAGGCATGTACCACCATGCCCACTCAGCAAAAGGTCGGCACTGTGATACCAGGAATAGAACCTGGGTCTTTGCACTTGCCAGGCAGGCACTTAGACTGCTGAGCCATCTCCCTAGCCCTAAATCATCTATTTTATCGTTTTTTTTTTTTTCAGGACCGGGGATTGAACTCAGGCCCCTGCACTTGCCAGGGAAGTGCTTATTCCACTGAGCTATCTCCCTGGCCCCCAAATACACTTAATATATTATGCAATTAACAATAATGAATTACCATACACTTGTGAAAACTTTTGTTTCTCTTTATTTATTTATTTATTTATTATGAATTTAGGGCAGGGTCTACGGGGTGTACAGGGTCTCACTACGATCAGACTCATAGTGATTCTCCTGTTTTCAGCTTCCCAAGTGCTGGGATTACAGGTGTGCCCCACCATGCCCAGTCTCAATTGCCATCTCAGTGTACCCCAGGGAGTAGGGCTGGCATGGCCTGCCTGGGATTGAACCCCGGCCACTGTGCTCTGCCAAAGCAGGGGCTTTAGTCCACTGAGCTATCTGGCCAGCCCAGATCTCTGTTTCTTAATTTAGTATTATACACAAACCATCTTTTAAGAGAAAAACCTTATTTTAATTTTTTATGAAAAAATTGTGTCTTTTAACCACTGACCAAATTATAGACAGTGTCTCTGGAGAGATTATGGAGATTATTTGGAGCTCTTTATTAATGACAAAGATTGGCCACCCCACTATTCATCAGCTGGAGTCCACTCTAATAAATTTTTCCCCACTAGGGAATTTTTGTTTAATTGGCTTAAACTTTTTTTTTTTTTTT
>NW_004524773.1:1249556-1250138 GCF_000260255.1 Octodon degus | reverse complement strand
AAATAAATATTAAAAAAAGACATATCTAGAAATATGATTACATTCTGGGGTACTGGAGTTGGGACATGTACACACAAATTTTGGATGAAGAAACAGTTTAGCCCATACCAAACCTCTTAGTCTTTATTAATCGAGCTTTCCACTATCAGCACATGTAGCAAACAGGTACTGACCAAATGCAAATCTAATCATTTTCATCATCTTTATAATTTGCTAAAAACGCTTTAGGTACACTCCGTTGTCCTGAAGAGAGAGAACAAAATCCGCAAGGTAGCTTTCAGTCCTATTCACGATACGTTCCCTGCATAACTCGCTGCGTTGTCTTTTAGCTACATCCCTCTTACATCCTGGGCGACAGTGACACAGTGTATTCCACCACTCTTAGGCGCTGTTCTTTGCTCCTTGCTCCCTCAGAACAGCAGGCTTCTGCCTCGTAGGGATACAGAGCAGAAACTTTACTTCATCCTACTTAGTCAAAATCCAGGACCCTGTGAGAAACCTTCAGAAGACAATTTCTAGAAAACTGGCATTGAAGGCTAAAAGACTACAGAATTATCAAGTTTTGTTCATTGTTCGTGGGGG
>NW_004524773.1:1248058-1248978 GCF_000260255.1 Octodon degus | reverse complement strand
AAACAAAACAAAACAACATGCTTTGACAGTTACAGGTCAATGAAGACTTCCACGTAGGTTTTCAACGTCATTGCAGCAGAGAAACAGGCAGAAAAAAAAAGGGAAAAGGGCTTTCTTATCTTCAAGGACACGGAGAGAATCTAGAGAAGATAAGGGATTCTCTGAGTTGGAACAAAGGGAGGCTGAGGCTTTTATGGCTTTTTTCCAGGAGCGGAGTTTGAGGGGGATGCTTAGATATACCTGAGAAGCTGATTGGGGTCTTCCCTGAGGCAGTGGGAAAGCTGAAAGGAAACTGTACTCTGGGCTGAGTTGGAGAAGAAGAGGGGATGTGGTCTCGGGGAAGATCAGCTGTTATTTTAAGATCAGCCATACTAGATGACCACCATAATAATTCAGCAGTTCATACAAGGGCCAGAACATATCAATTGTAATTGTGGAAGAGAGCTCTGTCTGATTTCTGGGCTCCTACCTGGGCCAGGCAAGGTCTTCCAATGGCTTCGTCAAGGGTGATGCCGGGGGAAGAAGTAAAACCTGTTGGTTACATCATGGGTAGGAAGCTGATGGAGACCACTACAAAGCAGCCCTGAGCAGAACTTAAATTTTATTTTTTATTTATTTTTTTGCAGAACCAGGGATTGAACTCAGGCCCTTGCACTTGCCAGGGAAGCACTTATTCTACTGAGCCATCTCCCTGGTCCAGAGCAGGACTTAAATTAACCAGTGGGATTTTGTGTTTAATTGTGAATCTGCCCAAAGCCCAGGACGCTTGTCTTGAAATGGGTGGGGGACTCATAGTAAGTGAACCTGTGTGAGTCACAACTCCAATGAAGTCTATAATGGTGAGTGAAACACAAAAGTCTCCAAATGTAAGACAGAGTCACAGCCAAGGACACCTGGATCTAATCTCAACCAGGTAAAGA
>NW_004524773.1:1243911-1247608 GCF_000260255.1 Octodon degus | reverse complement strand
AAGAAGAAGAAGAAGAGCTGGGTTAGGTGATGATTGTCTGCCTGGTTGGCAAAAAACAACCCCCTGAACAATAGTAAGAGCCTTTATTTATACTTTTACAAAGTTGCAAGGTACTAGGTTGCCTAGCAACCAATAGCCCACACTGTCCAGGCAAGATGTTCTTCTCAAGACTGAGGTAGCGTGACTGCTTTAGGCAGTGAGGCCTCTTCCTGCCCTTCCATAGGATCAATTGCAGCTTCAGCAGCTCCCAAAAACTGTGATCCTCATGGAGCCCTGAAATCATTCCAATTGCCTTTTTAATTTAGCCTTTGCCATCCACTCATTTGGGAGATTGTGGACTGAGAGCCCACAATAACTAGGGCTGTTGCTGACCCAATAGGAGGGCTGCTCTGTGAGAACATCAGTTTTTAAAAATCTGAGCCAGTGAGGCAGCTCAGAAGACTGAGCACCTGCTTAGGCAGCACAGGGACCAGGTTCGATCCCCTGCACCACATGCCGCGTGGCCTGCTTCTAGATGCGTTGAGATGGCCACCAAGACCAGGCGTGGTGGTGCACCCTTGTAAAGCCAGCCCTGGAGAAGCTGACAGCAGGAGGAGGATCATTACGAGTCCAAGTTCTGTAGTGAGACCCTGTACCTCATATATAAGAAAAAGAAAAAAGTGGGCCAAGGAGATAGCTCAGTAGAATAAGTGCCTGCCTGGCAAACACAAGGTCCTGAGTTCAAAACCCCATACTGAAAAAAAGAATAAAAATAAAAATCTTATTTATTTATTTGGTCAGCAATATGATGTCACTCAGTTGAAACACAAAGCAATGGTCAGTGGTTGTGAGGCTTTTTTTTTGTTTTTGTTTTTGTTTTTGGTAGAACCAGGGGTTGAACTCAGGCCCTTTTGCTTGCCAGGCAAGTGCTTATTCCACTGAGTCATCTCCCCGGCCCCCCAGTGGTTGTGTTTTACTTGATCCTAAACATGTCAGGTGTAAACAGTTTTATAGTCAACAAAGAAAATAGCAAGCACAAAATATCATGGAGAACTTTTCTTAGAGGATTGGGACTGGATTACATCGTTGTAAATAATTACAACCAAGGCAGGATAGTATGATTCTGTCAAAGGACTCTGCTGAGGAGTTCTGGAGCAGAGTAGTGAACATAGAAACAAGCTGAGCCTTGAGTTTCTGGAATCCATGGGTGCGACCCTAGGGTGGAGGGAGCTGGAGTGAAGGTGTGGACAGCCTTGGGGGCCTTGGCTCATGCTTGCCAGGGCAGTTTCCTTGTCTCTTATCTGCTCATCTTTACCCATCTATCCCACCTCAGTATAATCGATGACCATCTGGATGACTCTCCTTGGAAGAAGAGCAATGATATCTGCAAGGTTCCTTCTTCTGGAGCAAAAGAGAAGTAGGAGAGAGGTAAAGAAATCCTTACTGCTGCTGAAGAGAAGCCAGAGCCCTGGCAGGAGGGAGCGGCGTGGGGGACGGAGCTATCAGGTTGGACTAGAGGTGGGGTTTACATGGGCGGCAAATTGTCCTAACCAGAGTTGATTTGGCCTGTGAAAAACAAAAGAGGAAGTGTGAGGTTAACCAAGGGGAAAGAGGTGGAAGTCAGTGTAGGAGAGGCTCCTCGCTGGTCTTGGCTCCCCGCCAGGCTGATTCCCCACCGGGATGACCTGGGGCGGACCTTTGTATAGGCACAGACCCATCAACCTTTGCTTTGGAGCCAAGCAGTGGTGGCGCATGCCTGTAATCCCAGTTCTCCAGAGACTGAGGAAGGAGGGTTGTTCCAAGTTTGAGACCAGCCTGGGCTACAAAGTGAGCTCAAGACCAGCCTGAGCTGCATAGCAAGATACTACCTCGGGGAAAAAAAAAAAAAAAAAAAAAAAGCTTCACTCTAGCTAACCCTGGCCCTTTTTCCACGTATTGATATGTACAGAGCTGGCTAGGACTTTTCCTTACTCCTTCAATTAGCTTTATTTATTTATTTATAATGTATTTAGTACAAGGGTCTACAGGGTCTCACCACTCAGATCGGACTCGCTTAGTGATCCTCCTGTTTTCAGCCTCCCAAGGCTGGGATTACAGGCACGTGCCCCGGGGGCGGGGCTTGCATGGCTTATGGCGCCGGACATCGAATCCGGACCCTTGTGTTCTGCCTAAGTTAGTCCCCTGAGTTATCTGGCAGGCCTTTCAATTAGCTTTAAGCAATGAAAAATGGTCCAGCTGAGATGATGATGTGTAGGGTTTTTTTTTTTTGGGTTTTTTAAAAACGTATTTGGTTGTTTTAGGGTATCACTACACAACTTGGACTCATAGAGATCCTCCTGTTTTTCAGCCTCCCCAGTGCTGGGATTACAGGAAGAGGTGGTTCAGCCCGCCCTGGGGCTGATGGAGTGTGTAGTGCGAAGGGGTCAGACCGCTATCCCTGTTCTTGCCTCTAAGCAGGCTATTTAGTCTGCTGAGCTATGTCACTGGTCCCGATGTGTACTTTCTGAAGCAAGGTGACAGGGAAATGTCCCCCACCCCCCACAACATAAACCTGTGAGGTGAGGCGGTGTGGAGAGCCATGCTCCACACTGTCCACTGGGACTGAGTCTCCACTGGCCATGATTTTCCAGGGGATAAAGACTTACACATCAAAGCTGAAGTGCCAACCCCAACACATTAGACGCTACCTCTGCTGTGTCACGCAGATTACTCCTCACGCGGAATTTTCTCTCTAAATATGTCATAGGCGATTTCAGGCCTCCTACCCAGCCCAGCTCATTTTCATCCACCCCCCCCCCCCCCCCATTCTCACAGTGACTCATCCTCAAGCCATTCCCTTCCTCACACATTAACAAAACCCGGATTCTGGCCTAGGTTGAGGTCTTTGTTCTGGTTAGCCACTGTCCTACTGGACTTGTTTTGGGAGCTGCTGAACCTGCACTTGATCCTATATGGGAGGGCAGGCTGAGGCCTCATCCCTAAAGCAATGAATCTGGAGCAAGCTACCTGAGTCTGGAGAAAAACATCCTTCCCGGACCTTGTGGGCTACGAGGCACCAAGCAATATTGTGTTCTGCAACTTTATAAAGGTATAAATAAACGCCCTTACTGTTGTCTGGGGGTCGTTTTGCCAACCAGGCAGAGGAGTCGCCACCTAACCCAGCTCTTGCCTTCTCGTCTGTCTTTTCCTCATTCCTGTCGCTGTTTCTCCCCCTGCACAGTGGATTACACTAAGAGACCAACGGATCCCTACAGACTCCAGACCCCCTTGGTTCCCCGCAACTACAGATATGCCTTAGTGTCTTTATTCTCAGCACTGGCTGCACTGAAAGTGGGAGATAGGAATTAATTTGCTAGAATTCCAGTAACTTTTCCGTGGGATTGCAAAGAAAACTTCTTGGACCATGACGAGGACAAGGATGGGCTCACTGTATGTCACTGTTAGGGTTGACAGTTGTTACTGTGTCAGCTTGAGTCTAGATACTTAACCAAGTAACTCAGAAGTTCTCCCTGTGGGGGTGAAATCCACAGGCCCTTACTGTTCTAGGATGTGGTTCGTTGTGTCAGCTGGAGAAGTTTAGAAGTTTGACTAAGCTACTCAGCTGGGAGCCAGGGTCCCTACTTTGTAACATCCTGGTCCTATGCAAGAGGACAGCATTGGGGCTGGTGAGATGGCTCAGTGGTCTAAAGCACCTACTTAGAACAAGCTTAGCAAAGCA
>NW_004524773.1:1237285-1242146 GCF_000260255.1 Octodon degus | reverse complement strand
GGTGCCAGGCAGCGATCTGCTAGAATTGCAGGGCTTTGGGAAGAATGTCAGCTACACAGGGTGTCACAGAGTGGTGAGTGGAGTCTCCCCAGAGGCAGAGGCACATCCTCCAGGGGTGGCTGGCTGGGGCAGAGTGTTCTGCACCACGCTTGTATGCTGCAGGCTGCCAGGCTAGTGTCTGCTCCCGCATGTGGGCCCTGGGTGTCAACAGCAGGGTCGACCAGATCTCTCCCAGCTCTAAAGGCTGCGCAGCAGCTGTGAATAAAACAGACTGCTCAGATTGAGGCCAGCTGAGCTTCAGAGCGGGGCCTGGGGAGCTACCAACCCCCTCCCAGGACTGCAGTGCCGGCCCCATGTTGCATCTCCAGAAATGACCCAAAGAGATAACCAAAATTACCACAGTCAGCTCCCAAATGTGTCCCAGTGGAGAATCTGCAGTCAATTCCAGACTTGACTAGAGGACCCGGCCCTGCGGCTGCTAGGTGACCCTTCTTCTGGTGGTACAGCTTACAGATCACCACTGTGCCCTAGCCCAGCGGACCTCACTCTCACTGTCATCAGATCTGTGCGAGGACAAGGTCCAGAGCCCCCCCCCCCCCCATGAGGGACGGAGGCAAACACAGACAGGCTGGAGCAGTAATGGTAAGAAACACTGGCAAATAACGGCTTTGGTGATTTCACCAAATTTCTGACTCTGTGTGTGTGTGTGTGTGTGTGTGTGTGTGTGTGTGTGTGTGTGTGATTTTTGCATTCCTGAGGACTGAACCCAGAGCACTGAGCTACATCCCTAATTCTCTTTTTGTTAGGTAGGAACCCAGGCAATTCACCAGACCAGGCATTCTGACATGAGAAGAAGATTTATTGGGAGCATCAAGCAGGCTGGCTGTCTAGTGGACCAAGAAAGCAGTGAATAAACGGGGGATAGGAGACTTTACTGGATCTTTTAGGATGGGTGATCCCATGCTGGAACAGCTGAGGGAGAGCTAATCTTGGCAGGGCTACCTGGTCTGTGGGGGACCTTTAATGTTAACAAAGGAGAGTTTCTGTGATTGCTTGCCCAGGCCAGAGTCAGGTGGACCTGTTCTGTGGTTTTGGGTGTGGCTCTGCATGGGGCCAAGGGAGACGGAGTTTGGGGGCAGGGTGCCTGGGGAACTTTGAATCCTGACCTATCACTTTTCTTTCTCTTTTCTTTTTTTAACAGAGTCTTGCTAAGTTGCTAAATTGCCCAGGCTAGGCTTAAACTTGTGACCCTTCTGCCTCAGCCTCCTAGACTGCTGAAATTACAGACCTGCACCACTACACTTGGTTGTGTGTCCTGGAAGAGGGTGAGTGTGTCCTTCCTCTTGGAAGAGCCATCCTGGGCTCACGGTGGGGAAAGAATATTGAAGCAGAAGGAACTATAAGATGGAGGGCTGCTTGAGGTCTAGTTCCATGGGCCTAGGTCCCTGGGTGCAGGGGTTTGGGGTAGGGAGAGCCGCCACCTGCCGCATCATCCCATCAACTAACGAATTTACGGTACAGGTCATAGCCGGCAAGGGAAGGGGTCTCTCCTGTCACCCTGTGGACAGACTGGCACCTCTAGCACCCTACGTCCCTTTTCAGGGCGAGTCCTCCATGGCAGTGTTTCCTAAGGAGCTGCTGATGCCTGCCCTCAGCCTCTTCCCATCTGTGCCCACGCCAGGCCCCCAGGCTGCTGTACAATCAGCACGCATTCCAGTCACTGTTAGGAGCTGGTGACCTGGGAAGCAGAACAGCTTCCGGCCACCCTGTGTCTACACTTAGCAGGAGCCCAAATCCAAGTCTTGCCTCTGGTTGGTTCTGGGGGTTCCTGAGTCTAGGTGACTAGAGCCGGCCATAGTGTACCCATCACTGTCCCTCCATACTAACATATGGCAGGAGCACCCACTGTTCCTTAATAGATGTCCTGCCTGGGGAAGGAGCTCTCTGTGCTTGTCCCCTGTCCTCCCTGTACCTGGCCCTCTCCCTGCACATGCATGACCACCCTGTCCAGCAAAAGCGGGAGCCTCAGCTCCCAGTTCTGAATGGCCCCCTGCAGTGGGCCAGAGCCCAGCTCTTATTGGGGGGAAAATAGGACTTTATCTCCCAATAAAGAGATAACACACACCCAGAACACACACCCAGTTCCATTCCTGTGACAGAGTGAACCAGGCCCAGTGGATCCTTTTGTTTTGAAGAAACAGGAGGTGATTCATTTCAATGACCATCTGCCCAGGCAGCTTGGCCCTGGGTGCCACTGAGGATTCAGTTTAAATCAGGCCTTGCAGGGAGATAGCTCAGCAGCTTAAGCAACTGCCTGGCAAGCGCAAGGTCCTGAGTTTGATCCTTGGTATCAAAAAGAAAATAAAAATAAACCATACCTTGCTGTGAGATTCCCCTGGACAGGTCTGGGCTGAGCTGGGAAGCCCGTAGGCCTGGAGGTCCTCTGTGGCCTCCTGGATTGGTCTGAGAGTGCAGGAAGAGCTTCCCAGCAGAGGGGACATTAGAGATAATATTCGAGCCCGAGTGAAGGCCGTGACTGTGTCAGCCCAGCTGAGCTCAGATGGGCCAGACAGAGACACAGGGCCAAAGCAGAGGCAGCTGGCTTGGGTCTCCTTGTGGCTCTGGAGAACTCCGGACTCTGGGCCAGGGCCCAGTCCTAGCAGGGGAGGGGTGTGATCAGACCTCAGACCTCTGCGTGTGTGTGTGTGTGTGTGTGTGTGTGTGTGTGTGTGTCCTGGTCTCTACCTGCCCCAGGAGGCTGGGAAGGAGAGGTGAGACGACAGGCAGGTCAGTGCACAATGACCAGAGTCCCGCCTGTCCTTTCCCCATGGGGAAGGAAAGGTCCCTTCTTCTCTTTCTCCCTTGCACTTCCAGTTCCCTCTCTGGAAGCTGCAGGACAGAGCCAGTGTGCAAACTTCCATGGCTACATTTCAGTCTGGGCCAAGTCCTAGAGCTGACCATAAAGAATCTTACCTTTTCGTGAGGAAACAGAACACACACCCAGGTGCACTGTGAGCGTCTTGCAGAAGGTTCCTCCTGCAACTGCCCTCATGCCTGTAGGGAGCCCCGGTCCGTGCGTCCTGTTTCTTTCCCTCCAGGGTCTCCCAGGCACACGGATGGAAGAAGGCTCCGTGCGGGGCTGGCTTCTGCAGGGCTGAGTGCTCCCGACCTCCCTGCCCCGTCACATCTTCCCGTGGTGGAACTCATCCCTTTGGGCAGTGATTTCGGGCCAAGGCTCAGGCATCATGGGGCCCAGGCCTGGTTGTCTCTGTCAAAATCTGGGGTGAGGCAGAGGCCAGGAGCAGGGAGAAGATGCTTTCAGCAGTTCAGAGCTGGGGCTGGGGCCCTGAGGAAGGACGAGCCAGCGTCTCCTATGTCTGAGTCTGCTTCTCAGGACGGCCAGGTCAGGCAAATAGGGAGAAGCCAAGGGGAAGCATAGCAGTGTGTGTGTGTGTGGGGGGGGTGACATTGGCCACTGAGATACAGACTACACCCCCACCCCCGCTGGCCAGGCTCAGGTAGCCCTGGGTTCAAATCCTGTCTCAAAACCCTTGGCACAGAGCATTGTCCAATCCCACTGCCACCACAAGCCCATCTGAATTCCACAGTCTGTTCTGCCCACTTAAGGATGTTGCTGTCTGGGGACAAGTCTGTCTTCCCCAGGTCAGTGAAGCAGGACTGTATGGTCTCATTAGGGTCTTCTGGTGTTGAGACTCTGACTTTATCTGTGATTAAAGAATGTTCTAGGCTTCTAGAGCATTCCAGGACAGGGTGTTTAGTGTTTGTACAAGATCCTAACCATTGATTTAATCCACTCACCCCATCCCTGGAACCAAACCACACACTGATACCAGACTGAACTACAACCCAGGTGTCCATAGCTGTAGTTTTGGGGACCCAGCTGGCTGGGGTGGGCAGCAGGCCCTGTTCACAGACACCCCAGAGCTGGGTTCCTGGAATGTAAAACCCTGGCTGACAGGGGCAGTTCCTGCTTTTACCAGCTCACCCTTTTCCACTGAAATAAAGACAATGAAGGTCTTCATTTGCACAGAAGTAAAGAGAATGAAAGGTAGTGTGAGGGTGTTATTTCCTTCTGGACTCGGGGATTCCCCTCCCAGGGACAGGCAGGAAGGTGTGCAGCAAGTCAGGTGTGCAGAGGCAGAGTGGGGATCCCCCACCACAGGGCCCTCTCTTCTGGCTCACAAGGAGGCTGCGTCACTCATTGGGTCCATCCATATATCAGGATTTGGGGGCTGACCTATTCTCTGCAAAAGGCATTTAGTAACCAATGACAGGATGGTCAGGCCACATCCCTGGCCTGGTTAGACCTCCGCATGGAAGAGAGCACCAGGGCCCTTTTTTCTAGGAGTGCAGCAGGGACAGAAAGGAGCCCAAGCTGTGATGAAGGACCACAAACTCACCTGTGCTTGCTAACACTACACCAGGAATCAAACTCAGCACCTCGCACTTGCCAGGCAGGTACTGGGCTGCTGAGCTATCGCCCCAGCCCCAAGTGATACCAACTTTTATAATCCACTTTTACTAGAGAGTTCTTTTACTGGTGCTTGTTTCCCTGGGGTTCCTCTTTGTATCTGCTCTTAAAATTTCACAGAATGAGAGCAGACAGCATTCTTGGAGGCAAAAAATGTCTCTATACTTGGCTGCCTTGGAAACCAGCATGAAAGGACCCCCTGGAGCAGTACAGGAACAGGCAGGGCCCGCTGAGTCCCCAGCAGCCAGCAGGAAAAGTGGCTTACATCTTGAGCTGAGGATCATATCCATACATCTATGTTGTCATCGCCTTGTGCAACCCATTTGTCCTCTTCTTGATTTAATCCCCTATCCTTTATTTATTTTTTTT
>NW_004524773.1:1234055-1237175 GCF_000260255.1 Octodon degus | reverse complement strand
AGTGTGTGGTGTGTGGCCAGCTCAGCCCACCAGGGGGCGGGGCTGGCTGGCATGTGGTGCTGGGGGATTGAACCGCGGTCCCTGATGCTTTGCCAAGCTAGTTCCAAGTAGGTGCTTTAGACCACGGAGCCATCTCTCCAGCCCTCCCCTATCCTTTAGTTGGTCCTCCTTGTGTCAGTTTCTATTTAGGAGAATAATAGTCTATAAGAGCTAGAGCCATGAGCCCAAATATAATATTCCCAGCTTTCCAGAGTCTCAACTTTGACATGATCCTAAGGTGCCTTGGTTAATGTTGCACTTCTGTGATGAAGCACTTCGGCATCAGTGCTCCAGTGTCCCTTTAAGGCACTGAGAGGAATACTGTGACTTTAGTTGGAGTCTTCGTAGAATGTGTGATCCCTCATTGAACATTCTGGTTTTTTCCAGGGCCTCAGTTAAGGTAACTCTGTTCCTTTAGTTCACATCTAGGTATCTATGTGTTCAGCTTTCCATTACTCTGACAAAATACTTGACATAATCACTTAAGGAGAAAGAGTTTTTCTGGTTCACGGCATCAGGGGTTGTAGTCCTCGGCCACTTGGACTGAAGTAGCACAGTGCGTCACGGTGGGGATGGAAAGCAGAGGAGAGGAGGTCTGTTCACTTCGTGGTGGCCAGGAAGCAAAGACAGAGGGTGACCAAAATCCAAATAGCCCCTTCTAGGGCAAGTCCTTAAGGACCTGACTTCCTTTGACTAGGCCCCAACCCCTTCATGGTGCCACCACCTCCTAATGATAAAGAGGGTGAGAGAGAAAGCCTTCAGCATATGGGGTTTTGTGAGACATTCGTCTCTCAACTCTGGTAATATCTTCATGGTAGCTGCAGTAAACTGGAAACCCAAGGATCACTGGGCTTCCCCATCCAGTTAAGCCTGGTGTGCGCTTTCTGTATGATCAGGGTGGGTCGGAATCCATGAGCAGTTTCCACACAGGGGATGTCAGAGGGTCGGAACCAACACAGAATAACTTGGCCCAGGTGGAAGGAGTTGGGGAGTTGGCCCTACTTGCGCCCATAGGTGGGAAACCCACATGGCAGCCAGAAGCTAAAGGTGCCAAGTGGTTTGGCATCTGTGAACTTGGACCACATTAGCAGCTTCCAGAAGCTATAAGATTAAGGAAACCACACTGGAGAAGGAAAATATTATGGTTTGTATCTAGTTGTTCCCCCAAAGCCTCATGTAAATCATGGGGCAGTTACTACTTGAGAGACAGAGCATAGCTTGAGGGGCGGAGCCAGAGGGCTGGGCGGGCCTTGCGGGGCGGGGCCAGACGACCGGGGCGGGGCTCGAGGGGCGGGGCCAGAGGGGCGGGGCCAGATGACCGGGGCGGGGCTTGAGGGGCGGGGTCAGAGGACCGGGGCGGGGCCAGAGAGGTGCAAACATGGGCGGGGCTTGAGGGGCGGGGTCAGAGGACCGGGGCGGGGCCAGAGAGGTGCAAACATTAAACTGGCTAGCCTGTGCTCTCTGAGAGGTTTGGAGAGGGTCATCCTGGACACGGCAGCGTCCCAGCCTCTCCTCCAGTGTCTTGAAACCTCCAGTAACTGTGAGATAAACCTTTCCTTCCCTGATTTTCACTGTCGGGTATTTGTCGCAGCAACGACAGAATACAGAAAACACACCTGAAGCCTGTTCACTCCCTCAGGCAGTTATCCAGCCCGCAGCTGAGAGTTCTCGATTTCCCAGGCTCTGTCCTTGCCTGACCAGAAGAACGGGACTAACTTGAGTCTTGCTCGCTGCTCCCTAGTAAGATACATGGATTCTGTCTCCCCCGTCTGGTAGTAGAGGGAACACCTTTAAGATTTTTCCCTTTTCTCTCTCTGATCCTCTTGATCAGGGAGATAGGACTAAGAGGTGGGACTTTTCCTGGCCCAAACAAGCCTTTGGTCCCACTCGCAGAGGCAGGTAAGAAACGGGCTGCCCGTGAGGTCTGCGTGGAGACGGCTCATCTCAGGTGACTGCATCTCGGTGTATGTCCAAATGTAACCTGGTGGTGGCAGATGATTAGCAATTAAAAACTTACTTCCAGCTGCAGCAGACTCACTCTGCCTCGGTTTCCCGGACTCTCCTGCTATAGTGGTCCCCTCTTCCCTGCTTGTTCACTTTCTGGGGTTCCAGCTACCCTAGTCAACCTCAGTCCATAAGTGTGAAGTGGAGATTTTCAGAAATAATTCATGTTTTAAACCGTGTGTTCTTCTAAGAGTATGATGAAGTCTAGTAAAAAGCCCCACTGTCTAGTGTAGGACATGAATCTCCCTTTGCCCAGAGTATCCACACTGTATACACTACCTGCCTGTTAGTTGCTTAGTAACTAAGCTATCAAATTGTACTGGCAGTATCACAATACTTATGTACTGTTTGCCATAGTTTCCTTTTTTTTTTTTTTTTTAAACTTGGGATTGAACTCAGGCCCTTGCACTTGCCAGGGAAGTGCTTATTCCACTGAGTCATCTCCTCAGCCCAAAAGTTCAGAAGGATTTTTTTTGGGGGGGGGCTGGCTCAGCATGCCCTAAGGGGCAGGTCTGGGAAGGCGTGAGGACCTGGGGATTGAACCACAACATCGTTTAGCAGACACTTAAAGAACAGAGCTAATGGGCAGGCCCCCATTAAAGTAGGGTTTTTTTTGTTTGTTTGTTTGTTTTGTGGTACCAGGGATTGAACTCAGGCCCTTGCGCTTGCCAGGGAAGCACTTATTCCACTGAGCCATTTCCTCGGCCCCCTTTTCTTGGGTTTAAAACAAGCCAGGTTGCAGTGGTGTCTGCCTGCAATCTCAATACTCTGGGAAGCTGAGAAAGGAGGACTGCAAGTTCAAGTGTCTTTCAAAGTGTGGTTTATTTAAAAAAGAGACAAGAAAAAAAATGTCACAGGACTGTCCTGCTACAATGCTGTATATGGTTAGGTTTTTAAATTTCTGTGTAAAAATATGTAATTGTTTATTCATATTTTTAAAATATTTTTAAATTTTTTTCTCCCTATTCTGTAGAGACTTAAAGTTTAACATATCAATACCAGATGGAAAATACCTGTTCCACGTTATGCCTATAATGTTTGATACTCGGACAGATAGTGAGGTTAAACCCAATTACA
>NW_004524773.1:1231667-1232510 GCF_000260255.1 Octodon degus | reverse complement strand
ATGGCACCAGGGATTGAATCAGTGCTTTGCCAGGCAAGCGCTTATTCTACTGAGCCATCTCCCTGGCCCTGTGTTGGGTATTAATTGATATCTTTATTATGTTGATGAAATCATATCTCTCCAGTACTTTCCATCTCCTTTGATTTATTTCATCAGAACTGTGTAGTTCTCAGGTAACAAGTCATAGGCTCATTTTGTTAGATTTTTTTTTAATGTATTTAGTACACAGTCTACAGGTCTACACAGATTGGACTCAGTGATCCTCCTGTTTTTAGCCTCCCAAGTGCTGGGATTACAGGCAAGCCACCACGTCCAGTCTCAGTAGCCATTTCAGCACGTCCTAGGGGCAGGGCCAGTATGACATGCCGGGGATCGAACCCGGTCCCTGCAACCTGCCTAAGACATTTTGTTAGATTTACAGCTAAGTGACTTTTGTTTTAAGCAATTGCATTTGATATTACATTTTAAGGTAGGTATTCATTGCTAAATATATAGAAATAAAACTGAGTTCTGTATGTTTCAGGCTGGTGAGATAGCTTGGTGGTCTAAGCACCTGCCTGGCAAGCGCAAGGACCTGGGTTCAATCCCCAGTACTGCGTGCCTTGCCAGCCACCAAAACCAGGTGTGATGGCGCACACCTGTAATCCCAGTGCTGGGGAGGCTGAGACAGGAGGATCACTACAAGCCTGAGCTGCGTAGCGAGACCCTTAACCAAATTTTCTTTTGAAAAAAGATTTATCTTGTATATTTCAACCTCGCTGAACTTACTTGGAGGTTTGGTTGTTGCAGTTTCATTTTGTTTGAGGTTATCATTTAATTTGTTTTGTTTTTTTTAATTTTTTT
>NW_004524773.1:1229244-1230697 GCF_000260255.1 Octodon degus | reverse complement strand
TTTTTTAAAAAATAGCTTCATTAAAAAAACAAACAAACAAACTATATTCAGACAATTGCTATGGTTTAAATCTAAAATGTCCCCCAGTTTTTTAATGTTTGGAAAGTAAGGGTCAGCCAGATAGCTCAGCGGACTAAAGCACCTGCTTAGGCAGATGCACGGATCAGAGTATACTTCCCATGTGCCATGCTGGCCCTGCCCCCGGGGCACACTGAGACAGCCACTGAGACTGGGTGTGGGCACTCACGCCTGTAATCCCAGCACTTGGGAGGCTGAAAACAGGAGGATCACTATGAGGCTGATCTGTGTAGTGAGACCCTGTAGACCCTGCACTACATACATTAAAAAAGCAAGAAAGAAAGGAAGAAAGTAAGTAAGTGATTGGTCATGGGGCCCTGTACTCACCAGTGGGTTCCTCTACTGATAAGATCAGAAACTGAATGTGCTTTTAAGTGCTGGAGCCTGAAGCCAGACGTGGTGGTGCACTCCTGTAATCCCAGCACTCACTCAGGAGGCTGAGGCAGGAGGATCGCCACAAGTTTGAGGCCAGCCTGGGCTACACACTGAGGTTAAGGCCAGCCTGAACTACACAGTGAGACCTTGTCTCAGAAGACAAAGGCGGAGGAGGAGGAGGAGGAGGAGAAGGAGAAGGAGAAGGAGAAGGAAAAGGAGGTGTCCTGATTGGAGGTGGGTCATTGAGGGGGTGACCCAGAAGGGTATATGTGTTTTTGTTTTGTTTTGGTACTGGGAATTGAACTCAGGACCTCGTACTTGCCAGGCAGGTGCTGTGCCACTGAAGTACATCCCCGGCCCAGAGGGCGTGTTCTTGCCTCTGACTCCTCCCTCCTCTACTTCCCCGCCGCCATTGGTCCAGCACCTTTTCCTTCACCAGACCTCTCTGCCCGCCTGTTTCTGCCTTGAGCCCAGCCGACCACGGACCCAAACCATGAGTCAAAAGAAACCTTTCCTCTTTTAAATGGTGGATGTTGGGTGTTGTGTCGCAGGGACGGGAAAGTGAATAGAACAACAACCAAATGTCACTTGTGCTCCTTTTCGTAGAATCGTTGCTATTGGAACAACTGGTGGAACCAGTGGAGAGGAATCTGAGGATTCGCTGGCAGTAACTCAGCATGTTCATTTCTTGACCCTTAGACTTGGTACTATGAGGTCACCACCCTTGCTTGTAAGAATTTTACAGAAACTATTCAGAAGTGAGGTGACAGTTGCATTATGCGGGTGCTCTAAGTGAGCTAATAATAAGTTACTTCATAATTTGTAAATGTTTTCAGTGAATTCATATATGTATGTAAAACTTTTATAACAAAGTCTAGGTAGAAGTACATCAATAAAACTTTGAAAAGAAAAAAAAAGTACAACAAACATAATAGCAGTTAAGAGGACAAGAAGGTCTGGTGAGATGGCTCAGTGGTCTAAAGCACCTACTTAGAACAAG
>NW_004524773.1:1226866-1228070 GCF_000260255.1 Octodon degus | reverse complement strand
CTTCACCCCTGCACCTGCCTGCAGGCATTTTAATCCACTGAGCCATTTGGCCAGCCCTCTGCATTTGTTTCTATCTACCTAAGATTGTCAAATGAGTCTCCAAACTCCTTTATACTTTTTTCTTTTTTCCTTTTTCTTTCTTTCTCTGTCTGTCTCTGTCTCTCTGTCTGTTTGTCTCTCTCTCTCTCTGTCTGTCTTTCTTTCTTGGTACCCGATATCAAATTCAGGATCTTGAACTTGCCAGGCAGACACTTATGCTACGGAGCTATTTTCCCAGCCCAAACTCCTTCATACTCTGAAAAATTACTGAAGAATCCCAAAGAGCATCTGTAGCTCATTTAAAATTGTAGTGGTCAAAGTTTTCTGTTATACAGATTTTTTTTTTTTCCGGAACCGGGGATTGAACTCAGGCCCTTACGCTTGCCAGGCAAGCACTTATTCTACTGAGCTATCTCCTCAGCCCCAGATATTTTTCTTTTTTGGTACCAGGGATTGAACTCAGGATCTTGTGCTTCCCAGGCAAGTACTTATTCTACTGAGCTATCTCCCCCGCCCCTTAAAACTGTTATACAGACTTTTTTTTTTTTTCATCAAACAGTTTTCTGAAGGAGGAAAAAGTAGCCTTTGATTTAGCTGGTCTCGGTGTGCTGAGCCTGTGGTCCTAGCCCTTCTTTCAATTTACACTTCCCCAATAACTAGTGACATCAGGCATCTTTTCTTTTACTGCTCATTGGCCACTGATGTCTTTCTTGGAGAAATGTCTATTCAGGTCTTTTTTTTTTTGGTGGAACCGGGGTTTTGAACTCAAGCCCTTGTGCTTGCCAGGCAAGCGCTTATTCTACCAAGCCATTTCCCCGGCCCCTACTCAGGTCTCTTGCTCATTTTCTTACTTGAGTTGTCTTATTATTGAATGGTTGGAGCGCTACACACATTCTAGGTGCAAATCCAGAAGAAGCTGATGCAAGCAGAGTGCAAGTTCAAGCCCAGCCTGGGTAACTTAAGGACTTAGAGAGCTACTGCCTCAAAAATCTAGTGTGGGGACTAGCATTCCGGGGTGGGGGGCTTTATCTAGCCGGGTGGTGCATGCCTGTAATCCTAGCACTCGGGGGCTGAGGCCAGAGGATTGTTGTGAGCTCAAGGCCAGCCTGAACTTCATCTAGCATTTGCCAATTACCATGGTGTAAAAACTGCCACCACGGTTCGT